>NW_010390134.1:19952-27586 GCF_000710305.1 Buceros rhinoceros silvestris | reverse complement strand
TCCTGCTGAGAACCCACCCACCTGACCTGAAAATCCTACCAGAGCAACCACAGAAGTCAATTGAGCAGCAGTTGTGAAAGATTGTGTAGTGCATTGCACAATGGTGGAGAGAGAAGAAAACAAGCATTCACATTGTCTTTCAACATCCTATCAGCAATGCCTGGGACACAACAGCCAGCAGCTATAGCCACTCACATCACTAGTTGCAGCAGCAAAGCATCTCAGCCTCCTTCCTGCACCACCAGCCGCGATCAGTGAGGGCACCGCAGGCTGGACTGGCCAGAGACCAGCTGCCATGAGAGCCACTGGTGTACACAGTGTAGCACTGAGCACCAGGAGAGGTGGAGACAGAGGCGCTTCCACCCACCCCAACATGTCCTGTAACTCTGCTTAAGAGATAACCACTAGTGGTGGCCATACTGGATGTGTCTGTGTGTGGTTTGGGGGAGACAAATCACAGTGGATTTGGGGGAGACAAGTAACAATACAATAGCCAAAGGCTCTGGTGAACAATGCGCCCACCTAACCACAGTGCTGGCCAATGCCCGACTCAAGCCAAATGCGGAAGAAATGGACTTCCATAGTCAGTATGTAAATATAAGTCAATGACCTTACTTCATAAATATCAGACAGCCCAGGGCCCAATGAACTCTCCTTCATGGCAGCAGGCTGCAGCCCAGGATGTCCCTTGAGTAGGGACACCTCTCAAGGTTACTCCTTGAGGCTGAGAGATTCCTTGCTGCAACGGATTCTTGGTAAGCAATTAACAGCCTGATAAACTCTGAAATCTCAGCTAACTGATATAAAGGATTGAACTGGCATCTTTTAGATATAAATGGTTGACCAAGTCCAGGGGTAGGACTGGATCCAGCTGCACCTAGTCTCCTCTCCGAGAAGGAGTTTAGAACGTAAGGGGGTCCTTTCTGAATCTCATAGCTCAATAGGAGGATCTCCCTGACAGTTTTGTCAGTCCCCTTCCTCTATGCGGTAAATAATCAAGTGCACCTCGCCATCGAGTCTTATTAAACCATTGTTGCATTTAGTAAAAAATGCCATTAACTTTCTGTTTTATATCAATAAACATATTGCTACTTCTCTGTTACTAGTGAAGTGTACAAATCCATCTGCAACTCATGCATCATCCAGGTTGATGGGTCTGTGCATGGGGTGGGAGGAAATACACACAGGTCTGGGGCCCAGTTTACTGTCTGGATTTTTCAGTTTTTTCTCAATTCTACATACCCCAGTCTTTTGGTATTCATTTGGTGTCACACTGCTACTCTCCTTGACTTAAACGAGAATCAAAAACACTTGCTGTGAATGAGCCAGGAAAAATCTACAACCGCATTAGAAGTTTAGGCTCCAGAGTGATGAAAGAAGTTCAAGGGGGGTTTTGAAGAAGGCAGTGAGGGCCAAGCCTGGTTCATTGTCTCTCTATCAGCAGTGGTAGGAAAAAGGCCTTAAGGTGCAAGTCTTTTCTTGAGCTTGTCGATTTTCTTACTACCAGACATATTTCTTCCCTCCGGTAACCAACTTCCAACCCCTTTCGTTTCCCCACACACAAGCAAAGAGCTATTAAGGTACGAATAAGACATCCACAAATAAAAGTGTCTGCAAAGAACTGCTAGTGAATAATGGAAATTTCCTCCCTCAAGATGTGTGGTTTTTCTCTTACCGTGCAGCCATAACATCTGCAAACACCAGACACATGCGTATTTCTTTAAGAGAAGCTGTGTGTTCCCATAAATGCTCCCACACAATCACGATATTGCTCCTCCAGACAAAAGGAACTGCACATCTGAACCCTGCACTGCAGAGGTGTGCTGAAGCTCTCTCTGAACAAGCTCTCTCAGGGGCAAGTAAAGGATGACTCCTTCCTTGGGCTAAAGGACCCGGCTGAACAGGGGTGGGTCCCAGTCTTGTCGTCGTGCAGCTGGGCTAGGGCAGTCACAGTGCCTCTGTTACCCGAGCTGACTCACGAGGTGTGCAGCCTCAAAGCTCAAATGCACTTCCCAAAGATGCTACATGTTTGCCACATGCTCTTTATTCCCTGGCCTTTGATCTTGTCACTGGATCCCCGGAATTTATCTTAGCACTAGAATCCTTTGGTATCTGTACTGTGAAGTAATGCTAGGGGCTGCTTCACCCTTCTGTCACTGTAGTAGTGGCAACCAGCCAGGAGTTCAAAGTTGGCCACCATACAGAGGAGCGCAATGGCCTGTCAGAGGAAAGGAGATCTTGCCATGCGAAATACCAGAACAGGCTGGAAAGCTGAAGGACAAGGCAGGAGGCCTGCATATGATCCCTCAGAAACAGATCGCTATGCCACACATCTTGGGAAAACTAGAGACACATGTCAAGGGTGTCTGGAGAAGAGGGATAAAGCTCGGAATGTCTGTCCTCTGTTCCGTATTTTGACAGTAAATAAGATCAGATACACGTGGTAAAATAATAGACAGCTACAGTGAAAGCGTCTGATCCTTGACTATTTGTCCACATTCCTGTTTGGGTGGTGGAGACAAAGTTTGAGCATGACCTTTGTACCCTAAACTAGGCATTTTGAAAAGGTTCTCTGCATAGTGCCTTAGAAATATCTTTTTCACTGTCCTGTCCACAAAAAGAAAGCTGGTGGCTGCTTTGAAGTTGACTCCACTGCAGACCACTCAAGTAGAGCAAGCGAAATCCCACCTATGAGCAGGATCGCACCTGGAAAGCTCTCATGGGCCTGCATCTTCCCATACAGGAACAAGCAACAGCATTTCTGCATGGCGATCCTTGCACAAAAAGGTGAGGGGGGTGTGTGTGAACTGACTTCATTGCAGTTCAAAAACTCCGAGATTGTGTAACTGGTCCCAAAATCGAGGGTGACAGGGAGGGACGTGGCATTCATCCACTCTCCAGTGGTCTGGCTGCAAACATTAATGTCTCACAGGATGAGCTGAAGCCAGATCCCTTCAATTTTGTACCCATGGAACCATTGAAGGAAATATTCTCACCCAATGCAAGCCTGTACTCCGCAGTGGGAATAAATGGAGCTGCATTGACTCCAGATAGTTTAACAGCTGAAGTGGGACGAAGGCAGAAAAGAGGACTGTGGATAATAAAGAGCATCATCCCTATCACAAATGCACCATGGGTAAATAGCCATCTCCATTTATAGAATGGATCAGAATGGAAACTACTGATAACCAAGACTGACCCCACCGCTCACGCTGTACAGCCAGTGGTATATACTGATTTTAGATCTTGTGTCTGTCTTAAGACTAAGAAATACTGTTCTTTCTAGCCAGAACAGGCTACAGGGATTCTGTTGCCAACCATAACATATAAAAGAACCTATGAAATTACAGTCACACACTAAGGCATATGTCTCACATTTAACTTAATGTTTATCTTGTCAGGAAATCCAGCTAGACCATGCCAACATTTTGTTTCATTCATGCTGTCTTCAAAATCATTTGCTGTTGAGGGAGGAAAAGGAAGGGAAGAGAAAGGAAAATGCAAGAGTATTATCCAAATATATATATACATAAAATCAATATTCAAGTTAATCTCACAAATGAGGCTCAAAAATTACAGCATTGTACAAAAGTCTCCATCAGTAACAGCGTTCACACTTACTTGTCTCCCATGGAGTCATCTGGAAAATAAACAATGATTCTAAAATCTGCCCTTTGCATATCTGATAGGAAGTGGACTCCTTGGCTTCCGACAAGCCTTATTCAGCTGCAAAGTTTTGTGATTTTTGCTGCTGAGAAAATCACTTGACATGCTACAGACCCAGTATCAACCCCTCCTGAAGAGCACACTCATGACGAAAACCAACTGCAATGTAGACAGAAGAGAAGGAGTGAAATGGCAGCTACTTCTTCCAAAATTATCTAAAATATCTGCATTTTCTTCGCATTAAGAAAAGCATTTTCGTACATAAAGCAGCTTACACAACTAAATAATTCATCGTGATGAATTATTCAGAGAGTTGTGGACCCAGTATGTTTACAAGTCCCAAGCTGTATAACAAAAGAGGAAACATTTATATAATTGGTCCTCAAACTCCTTCTTAAATGTTCTTGTGACAAGAGTTTTCTGATTACCAGTGGCACTGGTCCTGAAAGCAAAGCTTTTATAAACCGAGCTTTAGGTGGTAGGGTGGGGTAAGAGGGAAATGACTAAGGTGATCTTTTCTTAGTAATTGGTGATTATTGCTGCTGAACAGCTGATGCTCCCAAAAGCCATCCTTTTAAGGCTCGAGTTATCTCAGGTGTGGTAAAAAGGTCTCCAAACCAGACATAAATAGATCACTGACCGGAGTCGTTATCTCCCAGCACAGCCATCTGCCATGTTCAGAAGCAGGACAAGCCACACCTATTTCACTATAAACGTCTGCTCTTTCCTCCCAGCAATGCGTATTCCACAAGTCCCCAGGTGAAGCTGTTTATGCCTGGGAATAAACCTGCCCTTGACAGCCCAAGGATGCTTTTGATGAGTTCATCTTCACCTCTGTCATGCTCTGCATGCTGCTGTCCTCTCAGAGTCTCTGCCAGCTTCCTCTGGGTAGCTCCACTGTTAGAAGCCCTCATGGAAATGCTCTTTGCGCGTGCTGTCAGACCTCCTCTCTCTCTCTCAAAACACTCTATCTTTGGAAGCTCCTGCTGACCCTAGTCCTCACAATCCAAAAGCTTTTACAAGCCACTCTCTTTTCTTTATAGATAGGTAGAAAGTTGGACTGGATAAAACCCTGAGAAAGTTATTCCGACCCTACAGGTGACCCTGATTTGAGCAGGCGATTGGAATAGAGGTCACCTCCAACCTGGATTATCCTATGGACCTGTCCTGTGAGCAAAAACGGCTTCTTGCCAACCACTTCATCAAAGAGTAAGTACAACAGCAGACCCAGAGAGAAGCTAAGACCATCGAAGAAGCAAGCTCGTAACTCTTGGCACTCCCTTCATCTACAGTAACGTCAACCCAGATAAATCCACACAAGAGTCACCTACCGCAAGAGGAATAGCCTCTGTTCTTTGCCTGGCCTGTCCCCATGTCTCCAAAGAGTCTCAGATGAGACACAGGGGAGTTTGATGTCCTCGGGTTTACTGGCTGTAAAATAACACAGAAGGAAAGCAGGCAGAAGACAAGCTCTCTCAGGTACGTTGAGGAAAGGGCTTACCTCTAGGCTGTATCTGCTAAAACCAGTTCTGTTTGCTGCATTTCTTCATACAACGAACTGCCACCCTCTGCTCTGAGGGAAGCACCTTCTGTGTGTGGTAAGCAGACTCCTGACTCCGGGAGGGGAAGCAGGGCAGGAGTGCTGCTGCAGCCGCCTGTATTCCTCCTGCCTGCCACTGTGGTAACAAAAGTAGCTACAGTCATGTCCTTGACTACTCCTACCCCCGTCACCGTTGTCTCTGTGAAGGATTCCCACCACAACCAGGTTTTTATTGCATGTTATACAGGAATTTCAAATTAGAACACTCAGTCTTTTTCCTGTCTTCACTCTTTTAGCGCCAGGTTGTGGTTTTGTCCTTTAGCCGGACGCCATGTCTCACGACTTGTGCCCAGCACATCAGTTAACTCCCTCTTTTCGTTAGGCACCTTTCTTCATCTACAGTGTGTTTGTCGTCTTTGATCTACCATCTGGCAATGCAGCAGACACTCCATATTGCACTGCTGACTCTGGCTTAGATGTGTCCTAATTTATTCTAACTAAACCTATTCCAGGGTCCCCCATCACCACTACACCTGGGTCACTCTTAACTTACTGTCATGGAGGCTTCAAAGTTCATAGCAGAAAAAACATGTACACGTTAAATCAAATTTCACCCTTGTAAAGCCCAAGTTGAGAGGCTGGGTAAGACATGAAAATCTTTGAGCACAAGCAACACTTGCACAGTGATAACTCCACAGCTTGTAATTCTGACAACACTGGCTTTACAGGTAGAATCTTTCTGAATGTATTTGGCAGGATCAAAGGGTCCAAATGCTCAGGAAGTTGTTGAACAGTGACTCTGCCCGTAGTGCCTTCCGAGGGGACAGACTGAGGGAATCTTGACATCTGATGTTTATCCCCAAGCAGGAGCACGAAGCAAAGGAACAGAGTAGCCATGGTTACATTCTTGTCCCTTCTGCAGGTCACTCCCACCTCGCTGGGTGCTACCATGGTCACATAGCCTCACCCTAGCACAAACCAGCTTCCCAACTACAGAGTCTGTTCCACCCTACCTAGTCTGTTCATGCCTCTGGAGAATGATTAACGTGCCAAGGGTACTAATTAACTCGCTATGAGGGACTTTGCACATCTGAGGTAGAGTTTGGCGGTCACGCTCACGGGTCACCACAGAGCACTGCTGATCTAGCAGCTGCCGAAAACAAAGGAAAGCCATTTCCCATCGTCAGAGCCTGATGTGTGTTCAGCATGTGCTGCTGTAGGCAAGAGGGTTGTGCTGTTGTGTATTTTTAGTTCAACTTGCAGTGACTATTTCTGCATTCCAATTTCTGATGCGGAGTTATCCCACCTTCTGTTTCTCGATTAGGGTATTATTAGCTACACTAAACCGATGAGCTTCTTGGCACGGCAAGTGGAACAAAGCACTCATGTCACCCACTACCAACGCAAGTCACCTGAAGAAAACAAGGCCTGATTTACAGTGCTAGTAGGATTATCAAGATTCTGCTGATCATTCCTCACTAGGTTATTTTTCCCCCCAACATTTCTTCGCTCTTCAGACGAAAGAAGTGACACAATCCAAAATCTATTCCTTCCTTTCCTTCCATAAAAGATAGAACATATCTAAGGGCTTTTCACATAACTTTCCAGAATTATGATTCCTCTCCCTTTTGGGCCAAGCTGCATGTGTTGACTTCTTGCAAAAAAAGAGTAGCCTTACTGAAACAATGCCTCTCCACGTTGTCCCTCTTCTCCCTCTCAATGCCCCAGGCTTTGCTGCTCAGTTTCCCACACAAGGACAGGGAACGTTCTGGTGGTCGTGACATCCCAGGCTAAAACAGCAGCATGACTTTGGTCCATCTATGACAGCCAGCAAAAGCTTTTTGACCAACAGGGTTCAGGCTTCCACGTCTTTCTCAAACAACAATCTCTTCACAGCCTTGTGAATTATCTTTCCTTCTGAAAAGGCTTTTGTGCATGGGGATGAATCCTGCTGTTTCTGAGGTCAGTGGCAAGCATCCTATAGCCTTCAGCGGTGAAAGAACTGGGTGGCTGTAGAGCAAAACACTCTAGAACACAACACAATGCGACTTTGTTTTCTCTAACACCTACCCTGGCAAATGTACCCTCACTCAGCTCAGCTTAAACACAGCTGCAAAGGGAGAGGGAAACAGAGAGAAAACAATGAGGAGGCAGGGACAGAAAAGAGAAGTTTTCAGCTGAGATTTTAAATGAAGACAGGAGACTAAAGAAAATAAATAGGGCTGTGCTGCTGTTGTAGAATAGATTTATGCAGTGTAGTGTACTCTGTAAGCGCCTGCAAGAAGAGGCACTTGCAGCAGCAGACCCTGCTCAGCTCCAGTGAAATCCATCTGCCTTGTCCCACTGAGATCCTCATGTCTGAAGTCGTGGGATAGTTGGGTCCTAATAGCACAGAGGAGCTGTGCAGATGTAAGCCAGAGCCTGCTGA
>NW_010390134.1:16637-19853 GCF_000710305.1 Buceros rhinoceros silvestris | reverse complement strand
CTCAGGTGATCAATCACACCGAGGGCGAGCTGTTGCCACAGGTATTGGCAGCTAGCAAGCCTGCATCATAGGCTCAAAATCTGTAGCTCAGAGACTCAGTCTCTGCAGAAGCCAAAATACCAGTAGGAACTCATATTTTCTCAAATCACACAAATCCAGAAAAGTGGTATACAAAGGGACATGATCTTCCATAATTGTGTGTTGCCTCATGTTTCCCCATCACCTCTAAAACAAAGGAAAGTCTCTCTTCCGCAAACAAAACCATTTCAGCAGTTGTTTCATGCAGACATCCTCAAAGCTAACACTCACAAGCCAAGGGCCCATTTAGTTAGACCATGAAGTTACACGATCCTCGAGCATACTCTGCCCACAATAAGGTCAAGTCCCAGCCTCTGAGAAGAGCAAGAGGCTATGACTGGAAGGGAGAAGAAGGTGATATAATAGAGATAGAAATTTTCATACCGAAATACCCCACTTGTAGAGGACTCAGTGGAGGGGAAACACTGGTCTTTTTTTTCTGTTCTTTATGAAGTCATTCTCAGAAAATAGGATTGCTTTTCCTACTGCCCCAGTGGTTTTGGCAGTATGGGCTGACAAACTGACAGAGATACAAACAATGTTTCACTCAAGCCACATCCTCCAAGTAATACTCATGTTCTTTTAGGCCATAAACCAGTAATGGAACGCTGCTTTCTAGCCTCAGAAACAAATGCAATGCCAGCAGCATGTTGGGAACTAAAATTACCCATTAGAAGGTGCTGAGAGTCAGAGTTCTTCCCGGTCACACAGATCTGGATGGGAATACGACAGCAGAGATTTGCTTGCCTTACTAGCTGGACAAAGAGCCTGGTGCTCCCCCGGCTGCTAAATGGTGGCATCGGAGTCCTAGTAGCGCAAGTAGTCCTTTGCAAGCCAGTTTACATTAAGAAAGTCTTGCTTGTCGTTGTGCTGCATGCTGTGAATCCTTAAAAGCCATGCTGTTACCAGAAAGACAAAATTTGAAATTTCTATGCAAGAGAGACAGTCACCAACTTACCGTAGCGCCACTGCTATGCGTTACTGTTGCAAGTCCATTGCATAATAAGTGATATCTGCAATTCTGCCTTTAAAGTCCTATGGGGTACATAAGGTCTGACCTATCCATGACAACACCACATAACTAAGAACAAATAAGAACAAATGTAGATGAATGTATCTACTAGACACAAATCAGAAAGTACACAAGCAAGGATTTGGTAAGAATATATACCAGCAGAAGGTCGAACTACTGTTTAGGCTGATGCCTTTGGTCTTAAGGATGAGAAAACACAACAGGTATCAAGAACGTGTCAGGATATTGCATCCACCTGCAGTGCCTCATGTGCAGTTAGAGAAATAAACTTTGTGGATCTCTCTGCATACACTGAAGACGAGCTGAGATTTCTCTGTGGACGTCAGCAAAACCAGAATCAGTGTACCTGACACAGCCATAAAAATGGCTTACTTCTTTACTGAAACATCTGAGGCGTGGGGGCTCCAGACGCAAAGAAACCACACCAAGGCGGGTCTGAAACCAAGAGAGAGGCAGAAATGCCATGAGATTTCTGGCAGATTTGTCGGAGGACCAGAGAGAGCGCCCATCCACCTCCAAGGGGTTCTCTCAATCTGGGACAACACACGGATGTCAGCAGCATCTGAGTGCGGAAAAGAAAGAACTGTCCGGATGCTCTGTCTGCTGCAGTGCAACAGGGAAGTAAAACTGCTGAATAACAGAGCCCTTAATATTGCAGGCACTAATAATAGGATTAGAGAGGGAATAAAATCATATCTTCTTGGATTTGGAAGATCTGGAAGAAGCCAACTTCTGACTCACTCACCCGACAAGTCGAGATCAGGCATGTCCTGGTGCTGACCTTCTGCAGAAAGACTGATTAGCCCAGCAGCCACCACTGCTTTGGGTAGTTTCAGGCCATTACCACCTGGAGCGATGTTAGCAAAGGTCATGCTACATCACAGATCCCGGATCCTTTGCAGCATGTCAGGCACTGACAGCATGCAAGGAAGGGAACCGGGTTGAGGGAAGATCAGAAGAAATACACACGAAGTGAGACACACTATTCATGCCCTTAGACACACTTTCTCAATGCTGTGCTGCTGGGAAGCACAGGCTCCCAGTCTATCTCGCCGAGTGGGGAGAAGGTTTTAATCCATGAGCAGAGAAGCTGATGGACCCCAGGGGATGCTGAGCAACGAGACCAAGAGCTTCCACTGCCCACCACCTGAGCCAATAGACTAGAAAGGAGTGACAACCTTTCCAAGTGCTAGTGAGGGTATCTGCTACTAGATGGACACAAAGGTCCATATTACATGAGCATGTTTAGACTTGGAGAGAGCCTGCCAAGACCAGACTGACCACTCAAGAAGATGAATATTGAAAAAAAAAAAAGTTTATTTCCTTATCAGATATGGATGGGCCACAACTGCTAATTTCAAGGGGATCAAAGAGATAGAGAGTATCCAATCTCTCATGTAAAGATCTCGTCCTCTCTCTACCCACGAGGAAAACTTTTTTTTTCCATGGTGATGTGTCTGTCTCATTAAGCAGTAAATCTAGCCAATCACCATACAGTGTAGAGGAAAGACATTTCAATATTGCAACAGGAGAAATTACAGAGTGTGATTATTGAATGGAGCAATAAACAGCAGTTTACACACAGCCTCAAAATAAAAGGAAAAACGTTGTTAAACTAAATGCAATGTACAAAATCCATCATCAAATCACCTCTTGCCTCAGGTGACTGTAGAGCAGGATCTAAAAAACTGCAGCTTCCTTATTTAATAATAATAATAATAAAAGCCCGGGCTGCAGCATTTCAGAAATCCCTGTCTCAACCTGTTGTCAAACGCTGTCTTTTGAACAGCAACTGTTGTATAAGTCTGCTTTTGTTCTGAGCTTCAAAAGACACGGTGGGTGACCAGTGAAAATAAGGACCAGGTTTTTACAAGATGTTTAGTAATATCATTAGATAAAAGAACAGGGTTGTTTGTTTTTTTTCCCGTAGAACAGTGCTAGTGAACAACACTAAGTGGGCATCAAGAGACCAGCTCTTACTGGCCATGCACAAAGCAAAGGAACGACTGCCTTCCCTGCCGTCACAGAACAAACAAAATAGAATAGAAACAGCCATAAGGCAAACAGAAAAAAAATCTGTCCTAAGCCTCCCAGTTTAAGCAAGG
>NW_010390134.1:13987-16495 GCF_000710305.1 Buceros rhinoceros silvestris | reverse complement strand
GGGGGTGGGGAGCAGTGAGCATTAATAATCAGTTATCTGAGGTCGGGAACATCCTCGCTGTTTACACTGACCCCAGACTCAGCGCCCTGATTTTCCATACACAGCCCTCCACAGAGCAAAGCAGTGCCCGGGCAAGGGGCAGCCTTTCCTGCCTTCCCGAGAGTCATTGCTCAGAGAAGTTTTGCAGCCCCGTGGCAATCGTAAGTCCACGTATGAGTCCTGACTTGCCTGTAATCATCTGCCCACAGCTAGCAGCAAAGGAAGACTACGTAAGCACGCTCGCAGGGTGTTGATGTGTAATCCCCGAAGCCCTTTGACCTTCAGTCATTTGCTTGTGCTGATGAGAGGATCACTGCTCCACACCTCTCTGAGGTGCCCCTTGATTATCCGCTTTGCATCTCTGCATCACGTATAAACAGGGGGTTGATGCTGTTCCTGGTATCTCTCTCTCAGAAGCATGATCAGATTTGTGCTCTTTTCACAGGCATTTTTACAGTCACTTTTATTCTCTCCCTGATATTACAGAGAAGTTTCAAGATTTGAATATCCTCTAGATTTGAAACAGACACCAAAGCTTACACAGAACTACACTGTGTAACGTGTCCAGACTAGTCTCGTGTCCTGAGGACTGTAGTCCTAAGTGCCTCGGTTTAATTAATAGCAGTATCTAAAATCATCCTCTTCAGTTAAACTTCGTGTTCACGAGCACTGTTATTAACACAGACCCAGCAGCCCCTTGCAGAGAAGACCTGTTGTGATGATAAGGTCAGGCTCCTAAGGAAATCATTTTGCAAATCAAAGCTCGATTTCCAAACACTTGTCTGTGTTTTCTTTTCCTACCCCTCATCCTATCCCTTGGGATGAAACATAATTCCCTGGTGATTTTTACAAGACTCCTGCATAACAACTGGGCATGGGGTCCTGCCTACCCAAATTCCTTGTTCTCCTTTAGCTTGCAGGAGGAGGATGTTTTTAATTAGAGACAAGAGGTGGGATCGATTCTGCCTTCTGTTCAACACCTGTAATTCCAAATTATCATCCAGCCCCTGCTGATTATAGGATGATCTGCAGACAATAGCAAAACATGGGATTGGGACCAAAAAGCCCCGTGATTTTCCAATCAGGTTTAACATGAAAGATAGGTGCCTTCTAGCCTTTATTATATTACTTGGTGTTGGGTCATGCCCAGACTGTCCCCACAGTACAATTAGGAAGTAGAATTATAACTGTATCATATCATGGGATAGAAGGCTCAAAAGCCTTCTGTCAAAATGCTTATCATCATTAAAGCCAGCAGCATTTCCAGCCACACAAGGATGTGGACAGACAAAGATGATCTGGGGAGGACAGGGGAAGATCAGGACACCAGACAGGGAGAACAGGGGTTTAGCGGAGATACAGACAGCAGCAGCTCTTTTTCTCCTTACCGCTGACTAAATAAATAAAGAAAGAAATAAAAATAGTTATGTGGAAGTGGAAAGAGCTCTCTGCAGTCTTTACATAGCAAGCACTTACCACTTGGCTAAAACTTACTTCTTATTCTTTTCCCCTTCCTGCTCCATGGACATGTACGCGCTCATCCACATACATTTGCCTGCACAAGGACACCCCACAGCTTCGGATCTTTTCTGTTTTTAAAATGACGAGGGCTGTCCCCAAATGCCTTTGAATTAGAGCTGTTCTTCCTTCCTTAAATGTGCCCAGTACATGCTTTCTCGCACACAGATGAGGTGAGCATCACTTGCTGCCTGGCCATTGCACCCACATCTTTAAGATTTTTTTTCTTCTTAGAAGACAGAAAGGTTTAAGAGCAGTATTTTTAAATATATATATATGTATATACATCCATATAGTCACAGCATGATGGTATTGTTATTGCAATGATTTGGACTGGCTTTAAAGCAGTTAAGGTAAATGTGCCAGTTGTGGACTACTGTGATGTTCCTGGCTGTGGCTGTTCATACACCCCTCTGGTTTACAGCTCGCTGCTAAATACAGTGAGAGAGATTTATTTGTGGAGCGGGTAGAGACAGAAGGGCATTGTCGCATTATTATTGGGTTTTTTAAAGGTTATTAATTACCATGTCAACCTTTGCTCTGCTGCTGCCCACTTTTATTTTGGAAGCACAGACTTTCAACACGCTGATCACATTGGGCTCCCCGATCATCCCATTTTCTACTAACCTTTTTGAATATTATTTATTATTCCTTATGTATCTGGGGTGGGGGGGAGAAGGAGAGGGACAGTATGGCAGGGATGGGAAACACAAGCCGGAAAACATGCTTGCCTTGAATTGTCATCACACCACTGTTGGAAGGAGCAAGCCGGAAAACTAGCAACAAACACTCACACGCAAACACACATCACATTGATCACAGGGAGTTTGTGAGCAGCTCCACAGCTCTTACCTGGGTTGTCTGGGATCCCTCTGCAGTCCACCTCCCTCAGCCTTCTCTTCCCTATTTTTCCCCTCCGTGGGGAGCAGCGGGGCCGGTGCGGATGCTGTG
>NW_010390134.1:0-13800 GCF_000710305.1 Buceros rhinoceros silvestris | reverse complement strand
GGCTGCAGCCTCGGCGGCCGGGCTTTGGCTCCTGCCAGAGCTGCTGCTGCTGCTGCTCCTGATGATGCCGAGAAGGAGGAGAGCCGAGTGAGGAGGAGGAGGATGCTGGCGGTGATGCTGTTGCTATGGTTACCCAACTCAGTGGCAGCGGCAGCACTGCTCAGCGCAACAGCTGCTCCAGCACCCAGGTCTCCTCAGCACCCATCACGGACAAACGGCCGTTGAGGTTCAGGCATGGGGTATTTCTCCCCAGAGCCCTTCCAGGGGGACAGTGACAGTGGGAAGGATGGAGGTCACTCCTTGGTGCAGCACTGGGGCTCTGGGAAAGCAGATGGAGTGATGCATCTGAAATGTTTACATTCTACACTTGTGGGTAAGGAGCTCGCTGCCCGGCAAAGGTCAAACACCAGCTTCTAGGAGGCCAGAGTTTTGTTTTTCAGGGATGCCTTGCATTTTTATAAGGAAATGAATGAAACAGCAAAACTGAGGAGGGGAATAATTTTCAAATTCACTGTTTTGATGCAATTTTAAACTCTTTTAAACTGAAGGTCTTTCTTTAAAACAGGGTTTAACAGTGGGATTTTACTGTCTTCTCACGTAAAGTTGCTTTTTGCATAGAGAAATCCCCTCAGAAGTGAGTTCCTTATGAGAGAGAGAACTGTCTCTTATCATAAAATGGTAAGAAAAAATCCTTTCTGAAAGGAATCCTTTTACACAGCCCAGGACACGAATACTTTCATGCCTAATTTCATGAAGCAAATAAACTGAACTTTGCCTTTCTCTGAAAATCAGAAAGGAAAAAGACCTCAGGCGGACAGACTGCCACATGATCAAAATGCGGACTCCTAACTGGGAGAGACATGTGAAATCAAGACATTCGGTTGCTATTTATCTACGGAACACGCATGTCATGAGGCTCTCATTTTGCAGTGGAACATCACAAGACACAGCAAGGTCACAACAATCAAATGTCACTTCCATCCAAAAATGCCAGTGCAAAGCTGCGTAACGCTCATAAGCCATGACAGTTCTTTCAAGAGCTGGTACTGCTTGCAGGACATTGTGAAACCCTGTCTAAAACCTACTGAAAAGTAAAATCACTGGTGGAAACTTTCTGAAGGGACTTACTTCCTACTGCCAGAGCTCTGCTTGCAGCCTGGATGCTGCCAATGGTATGAATTTATGAGCTTGAGACACCAAGAAGATGAACTTGGTGGTTCCTATAAGAGCATCAGACCTGGAGAAAGAGTTGTAGGAGGTGCTGGCAGCACCTCTTCTCAAGGTATTCCAGAAGGCTGTGTCTCCACACCATCTTCATGTCGTAATGTGATTCATATTAAAGCATTTTCTATGTATCTCATTACTATGGGAGACCCTGGAACCAAGCAAAGGAGGAGCAAAATGTGCATTGTCAGACTCCCTTGGAATAGCCGTTTCCCATTTCCGAGCCTCCATGTATCTTATAAAACTAGTCATCACATAAACCATTCCCCCTATAGATTTTTTTAATTAATATCCTTTTAGGTAACAATTCTGATGTTGACGCAGACTGTACAGAATAGTTGACTCACACATAAACCATTCCCCCTATAGATTTTTTTAGTTAATATCCTTTTAGGTAACAATTCTAATGTTGACACAGACTGTACAGAATAGTTGACTCGAAGGGCCTTTCTACCACTCAGAAAATAAGTAAGAAACATGTTATCTATTTTAATCTTTAAAAATTTCCTGTGTGTCAAATCAGACAGAACTCTGAACCCTTCCTCAAGAGCTAAAAAATGGTACTTGGTGCATGCATGGCCCAGGGAATTCCCTGCTGTAATTTGGGTGCAGGGGAGAAGGCCTCTACTGCAGCAATGATTGTGAGCAGATGTAAATCACCCACTCCAAAACTAACTAGCTGAAAGCAAAACGCATGGTTATTCTGAATAGATCACAGAAACCATAAACAGATCACGTTTCTGCTAAATCAGGGAGTCTACTGCAAAATGTATCTGCTGCAGTACGTGTAATCAGCTTGCAAGCTTGTGTTTTCCAACTTTGCTTGTTAGGGCTATTTTTTGAGACCTGCATCTCTGATTTCAAGAGCACATGTAAGAAGATAGTTGGCCCTTTTGGCTTCAGGTGCTTTGGCTCAGCGTGGCTGTGTTACACCACTGAGGATGTGCCCACCTTAATTCTCCTCTAGAAGTTAGCATGCAACACTGAGGAAAAATCCACCCCTGTCCTGCAGAGCCCACTGAAACCAGTGACTCTTATACTTCACTGTGCGGACTCTGCAGCGTGCGCACCCTCACCTGTGCCAAGGGAGTACAAAGCGGAGATAAAGCTCTAACAGAATGTAAAAATGAACCGAACTGAAAAAGAGGTGAAAAAATTTCATTTGACCTCGGTCATGCAAGGAGGTCCTGCATGGTGGGATCATCTAGGAAAATAAGTCATATACAATATGTAAAACATATTGATTTCATAAGTAAATATGATTCTATAAGGAAAGGCCATGTCACAGCCATATTTGGCAGAACCTAGAGGAAAGGCTGCACTTTCAGTCATAGCTGTCATTTTTGAGTGTAGAACCTATGTCATACCTTCCAGCTCTGCTTAGGTGTTACAGACCCCTTAGGTCATCTCCGATGGTACTAGACAGCTATGTTTATGCATCTTAGTCATGTCTAGATTATTTTCTTGCTTAAAATACTGATGAGAGACAGATCAATTCAGCCGCACAGACTTCTAAAAGAAATCAGTTAATTTTTCCCTTGTGTCTCTTTTTCTCTCCCCTGTTGTTAGGAAGACACCAGGATTGACTCATTTAGCTGTGCTTGTCTACAACACTCTAAGGTAAAGGTAAATCCCACCCCTAACTCTTGTTTGGAAGAGCTATCCCACCAAATCAGGCATCTGAGTCCTGACGCCTGTCAAGAAAGATTAAAACCAAGAAAACCTTCTGGAAACACCTTCTCAGCTGCCACCTTACCCCCACAGGAGCCTGAGGTTTCAGCAATGAAGATGCCTGTGTGAGTGCTTAGCTGGTGAATATTGCCAGACTGGCTGAAATCTCAACAGCACAGACATCCTTGGACATGCCTGGTGTCCCAGAGTCCAGCACAGGCATCAAATGTCATATTCTAGATTCTTTGTGTGGAGCCTCTGGGTTGGAGCAGATACTCCCATTAGCTAGCAGGATACCTAATGTTCAGTGGAGCAGTCCATCCTGCAGGGCCGTGGTGGACTGAGAATCATTCTATAGGCCGTGGACTCCATTCTGTTACCCTATGTAACTTGAGCTGGAGTGTATTAATCAGTCTACCAACTCCGCTAAGTGTAGGATTTAAAAAAAAAATTAAATCCATTGAAATAAGCTCAGAACTGCAAAATTTCCCAGTTACCTGAATGTCAGCACATAAAATCTTCTATGTTGAGGCACAAGCATGTGAATTAAACATGCATACAGGACACAGAGGTGAGTGTGTCTCAGGCAGGCTGTCTCAATGTGGCAAGGAAAGACCACAACACTATGCCTCCGCCTGGAGCACCCAGTGAGTGGTCATGGGCAGAGACCACATCCTGGCTGCAGCAGCTTTCTGCAAGCTCTGGGACACAGCCTGGAACATGAAAACCCTGTGACAGTGCACTGTGGGTGTGTAACATGCCAACAGCGTGGCTAAGGAGCAGAAGGTAGGGCCATATACGTGCTTCAGGCTAGCGGCAGCAGACTCAACAGCTGGTAGTTACTAGATAAAGTTAATCTTCTCTCTTGATTGACTGAGAAGCTGAATTTACCTCTTGGATGTGATGCAGAGCCTCCAGGGATTGTTTTTTTCTACTCAGTCTTTATACTTTCAAGAAAAGGTAAGGTCCAAACAGAAAGTGTCTGGCCCACAAGAACAGGCAGCACTTTCAGCCTTGGGACTTTGATTTCTTCTGGGTCATCTATTCCCTCTAGGAGCTTTCAGATGGCCAAGATGCTGTTAGCAACCATTGCACCATACTGCTGTAGCAGGGTTTGAAACACCCTCTGATGTGACAGTCTCACATAATCCAGTTGCATGCTATGCAACAGAGTTAAGCAGAAGAAGGAGAAAAATAGGAGAGGGGATTAGATTCACGGCTTTCCTGCAGCTATCTGGTAAAGAATGGTTAACTAAAATACGTCTGTTTTGATGCAGATGGTGACAGTCACCATCATTCCTGCCCCAACCCTGGAAGTGTTCAAAGTCAGGTTCAATGAGGCTTTGATCAAGTTAATGTAGAGAAGATGTCCCTGCCCATGGCAGAAGTGTTGAGCTGTAAACATCCCTTCCAACTCAAGCCATTCTATGATTCTACGACTCTGATAAACGTAACAGATTATTGAGGAGTACCACAGTACAAAGGTGTTTTTATAATCATGCAGCATTTATAATCATGCAGAATTTTCATGTATCATACAGAAGAATTAGAGGTAAAGATGACAGCACTAGAAAAAGAATAATGCCTCCCAGTATAAAGTACAAATTATCATTTTATTAAGTATGTATTTAATTTAAAAGACACACTTTGTATAATACATACAAAGATCACAAGGGCTTGGATTGCTTTAATAGTTGTATCCAAGAAAAGCTTCAAGGATATAAACTTATAGTTCTTACAAGTCCTTACACTTATCCTGTCCTCCAGCCACAGAGTCCTCATTCTGCTGACATCCATTTAATATTTTGTTTGATTTTGCTGTTCAGTTTCTAGCCCAGCATTTCATTTGCTATAGCCAATCTGGCACGTAAACAGCCTTGCTTGAAACAGGGAAAAGCTACTTTTACTCACCAGTGCTTCCCTTACCTGAAGGCAGTTGGGAGTCTCAGGATACAGCCTTCTCATTCGGGTCTCCAGAAGACTGCATACTGCGTAGAAAAACCAGAGTAAATAAACTAAGCACATTTCTAGTGTTTAACATAATACAAACATCTGGTAGGACTTGAAGGATCTACCAGAGCATTAAGAGTTCAAAAACAATTTCTGAAGCGTCTTCGTGAACACAGATCAAAGTTCTGGGAAAACAACACATCTCCTGACAGTGAACTATAGGAATGAGGGATAAACACCTTTAAAGAGTGAAGAAGAATTTTGACTACCTACTTAAGCACATCTTTCTAGGGCCCTCTGCAAAATGCAGTGGTTTGATTTGGAGGCATGTTTCTTATCTTATCAATGGCTGAAGTAAAAAGTGAACCCAGCAAGCAAGATTGCCATCCTTCATCCTCAGCTTTATGCCCACTGGGGGCGAGGGGCAAGGGCAGGTCTGAGGAAGGAGAACTTTGTCGATAATCCAGCCCAGGTCTGAAAGATCATGTTACAGACATACTCAGGAGGTGCAGAGCACTTCGCTCACCACTGTACCACAAGAATCACAATCAATCATTATTTTTCTGAACACTCCTAAGGAAAAAGGGATGTCATTGCCATTTGTTTTGTCCATGGAAAAGCAGGCATGGACTTCCTCAGAAGCACTCATGCAAGCAGCTGAGACTTCCTCAAGGTCAGTGCTGGACTCCCTGAACACTGGAATGTGTTGCTCAGACAGGTTGTGGAGTTTCCGTCATTGGAAATATTCAAAATTTGACTGAATATTGTCCTGGGCAACCTGTACCAGCTGATCCTGATTGAGCAGGGCGACGAACAACATGATCCCAGGAGGCGCCTTCTCACACCAGCCTTTCTGTGAAATCACGAACAAGAACCATGTCCCACTGCCTCCAGCACACATTCCCCAGATTCCTGACCTTTCCCCCCTTAGTTCGCCCACTGATAAACTCTCCCTTAGTTTTACACATAGCTTCACTTTTCCTCCTCACACATATTGCCATAGACATAGTTACACCTTACACACATCCATCCCAGTCAGCCTACAACATCCTAAACTCAAATCACTTGGTCACTTCCAAGGTCTGTTGTTACCCCCTGGGCATCCCTCTGACAATTTTGTGCTGTAAATTAGAAGGGCAACTTCCTCCCCTGTTTAACTTGGGAGCCTTCCGCCCACCTTGGGTGTCCTACCTCCCACCTTGTGTCCCACCTTAGATCTGGTCTAACCTATGGCATCCCAGAAAAAGGAAGGAAAGTTGCAGAGAAACTCTTATTTGACGCAGACTGGAAAACATCCAGTGCAGTCAACGTACCAGAGGAACTTGGCTGCTTATTTCTAGTTGCTACAGAACACCAGAAAACTGTGTATTCAAAGGTTTACGGTCTGTCTTAACAGAAAAATGTTGAGGGATGGAGGCAACAGACTATTTCTTCTCCTTTCTCTTTGGAGCATTTGCTCCCAAGCACGAGTGCAAGTATTCTGAAGAAAAGCATATGATCCATTTCTAATGCGGGCAAAAAATATTACTTCTCCTAGACTCTTTTATGGAAACAGCTAAACTCTTTTGGCTGCAGTTATCCAAAATGAATTCAGCGCAGGGCAGATGCCCCTGCATAAAGAGCTGCAGCCCAGGCAGTTAAGATACAAAATGATAAGCAGTAAAAACTAGAGTATTACTATAAGAAATACCGGACAACCTTAACAACAGTCACTGGTATCACTCCAGCCTAAAATACATATTAATTTACTAAACTGCCAGATGGGCTTGTTTGTTTAAGACTCGTCCCTAGTGGTTTTCAGCTTCTTTTCTATATACGTCTTTTATAATGCAAAATACCAGTTGGCAGGCAGTACTAGCAGTACCTTGCTGTTAATTGGAGCTGCATATAAAGACTAAAAAAATATAATCTGAACCAAACACTCATCTAACACCACTTCCAATAAGCTTCACATTCCAGCCTTGCAAGTAGAGAAGAAACATCGTCCTCACTCGTTTCTAGGTAAACCATGGTACACGTAAGCTAAATGTGCTTGAGGAGATGTCTTTCACATACAGAAAACAGGGTAGCCAACAGCTTGCTGCAACAAGCTGGTCAGCCACTGGATGGCAATCTGTTGTACAAAACCCAAGCAAGTGGCAAGACAGCAGAGGTTATTATTTGAGATCTGAACACCTAGTGTAAGTTGTTTTAAGTGCTGACCTATAACTTCTAACCGTGTTGCTTTCTAGGTCAGTGACACTCCAAAGCCCATTGAAACAGTGGTAAGGTGGAACCTGCTAGAGATGTTACTGTCTGCCTTGGCTCCAGGTGGAATCACAACGGTATGAAGGAGTAAGGTCAGGGAAAAGGCAAACTCTAAACAGTTCTGACAAGTCTTGGCAAAGCCATTTAAGCTGTCATTATCCAGACTGGTGAGTCCCACCTTTCTACCACAGCTTTATAGACTCCATTGCAACAGAACTGGAATAGGGAAATTTTCAGTGTCCCAACCACCCCTGCTAATGACAGAAGTTGCTAATGGACAGCTCCTCACATTGTATTCAAAAGTTTTCAGCAAATGGGTCATTCATAGCATCATGAGGTGGAAGGAGCAACTGGAGGGCTTCAGGGATTTGCCATAGTGTAGGATTTACCTTGAAGTCCACAGGTACACAATTCAAACCCATTTCCTCCTCTGCAGTTGTCATTATGCTTCTATTGAGCTTTGATAACAAGAGTCAGCGATAACACCAAATGGTTTATCTCAATAGGGATAAGTCGACGTGGAGACAGAGATAATCTGGGATGATGACAACGCAGCACCCTCTCACTGCATGTCCCTGAGGTGTGGGCAGATCTTTAACACTGAGACCATACAGCCTGGATATTGACACCTAAAGACATTAAAATGACTAGAGATGGAAGGACTTGGGTCTTTGTGTTTACTAACTTCCCAGCCAGAGACTTGACAGCAATGGGTAGGGATTTGGTTTCCCAGTAAACTGAATCCCCCAGCAGAACTCACATTCATCATTCAATCAAAGCAGAATATCCTTCTCCATGCTATTAGAGAAAATACTGCTTAAGAAAAGACATTATTCAGCTCCAAAAGAAGAAAACAGAAAATTGTTGAGGATTTTCCCTGCAGCTTGCCCCCGTCACTCCCAAGGAAGAGCTGCAGTGCATCTTACATAATTCAGTGTGGTCAGAGTCCAGGGGACAGCTGCAAAGGCTGGATGTACCTGTGGCAGAAGGAAAGGCACTTCCCTTTTCCTTCTCTGCTTCCCAGATATGAGGGGGCAAACCTCATATCTTTTTATATATGTTTTTATTCCCCCCTGTCCCATTCTACCCCAGCAGGAAAAATCCCCTCTTGCACTAAGCAACAGAGAGCCAAAGCCCTGGGCACAGCTCCATCATCAGAGTATGTTTTACGGTCTTCCTGGCTATGTAAGTGCAAGGAGGAGATTGTATGTGCACACACCACAGCAAACAGTGTAGGTGGGAGTCTGAGGCACCTGGCACCACTCTGCCCACAGCAACACCATGGCATAACATCAAGAATATTGTTGTATATAGATCCAGCAACCAAAGAGGAGAACTGCAAAATGTGGCTCTTACAAACTCTGCTCTGTATCCTTGGAATCACTGATTCAGTGTAGGGGATTGGGAATGGAGAAACACAGGAAACAACAGAGTTTGTGGCTGATGGACTGCAGAAAGGGCTCAGGAAGTCCTGGTGGACAGTGAGCTGAAGGTGAGCCTAGGCAGCAAAGAGCAACAGCCTTCTGGGCTGTAACAACAGGGCCACAGCTCGTAGATGGAAAAGAAGGGATTATCCTTCCCCTCCTTAGCCTTCTTCAGACCATGCCTAAATACCATGTCTAGTTTTGGTCCCCCCAATACAAGAAGAACATGAATAAACTGGAGCAAGAAGGCCACTGAGAAGGTAGCATCTGAAGCACTGGTCCAGAAAGGAGAGAGTGAGAGACCGGGGCTTGCTGAGCCTGAACAAAAGCCTGCTTTGGAGGGGCTGTTGAGGGGTCAGCAGCCACCTCGCTATCTGTGGAGAGAGGTCATCGAGAAGATGGAAAGGGATTCCTCACGGCAGTGCATGGCAAGGGGAAAAGAGAACAGGCGTAAGCTTAAGTAAGAGAGATTCAAACCTTTTACCCACGAAGACAGTCAAGCAGAGGAACATGCTGTCCAGAGAGATTGTGCGGTTTCCATCCACGCAGGTTTTCAAGAATAGACTGGAAAAGCTCTAAGCAATCTTAACTGACCCCACAGCTGACTCTGTCTGCAGCAGGGAGCTGAGCTGAAGACCTCCTGCATTAAGCTCTGTTACCTGTGACTTGGCTCACTACAGGAGCCACTTCCCCAGTTTTCCAGACCTTCCCTCAGCAGCCTGCCTTGCTCTCAGTCTGTGAAAGGAAAAACAGATTATGTGCATGCGTACTTCTCGGTGACAACATCCTGGCTAACAGATTGGCACAGCAGGTATATGTCAAACCAATAAAAAGGAAAACTAAAGAACACTGAAGATAATCACTGAATTTATCAGAGCATTACATCACACTCTTTTTATTTTCCTTTCTTCTACAGACACAAGCACAGCAATAGCATTGGCTTCATTACCCAGCTCTGAAATTAAATGGGGCAAGAGAGTCAAACCTCTTCGGCACAAAGGAAAAGTAAACATCTCCCTCTGCCTTGAAAGCCTGCATGACCCAGTTCCCTGCCAACACCCAGATATGACAGAGATATGAAAGAGAAAGGAGAAACAGATGAAGGTGAAAAGCAGCAGAGGCTCCTCTCATAGCCTGCCTGTTGAGAAGTGAACCCTGATCTATTATTTTGTCTAGTTGCCATCACAGAGCACGCCCTTGTTTGTCCTGCCACCTGGGGCAAGGACAAACAGCCCAAAACAGCACGGAGTTTGGATTTGAACAAGGAAAATCGGCTCCTTATGCTAAGCAGCCGCAGCACAAACCCATGACAAGCGCTGCCTCCTAAGAAAAATCACAGTATGTTGCATCTCCATGTCACTGGGCACATGGTGGCAAAAACCTCGAGACAGCTCGTTCCAGCCCTGGCTGTCTTGCTCTGGACTCCACAGGCTCCTCCAGGATCCCAGACCTCAGAAAGCAGCTATGCATTTCCCTTCCTGGCAAAAACAGGCTTGTTGTGCAGCCAGATATCTCACACCTATGTTTTGTTTGAAACAGAGAAAAAAATGGGTCCGTTTTCATTCTGCTCTGCTCTGTCACCAAACAGTGTCATTACGCACTTCAAGGTGAACTTTAATAAATCCTCTGTTGAGCTACAGCTGTGACAGAAGGGACAAACAGGGTCAGGGTGGGTGCAGAATAATCGTGTGTTGCCCAACGAGCAGTTGGAAGCGATTCTGCACAGGGCGTAAAAAAGACCAAAACGGGAAACTTTGGCGGTCCCAGCCCTGAGCAACAGGACTGTGGGCTTTGGCCAGTCCTGCCGCACGCTCTGCACTGCCTCCCTGGGGACGGAAAACCCAGGTGGGGTATTCAGTCTGCTCAGGTAGGATAGATGTCTTCTGCAGAGCCCTGGGTCCCCAGAGCTTATGTCCAGCCTACGCTCCGCAGCAGCTGGGAAAAATATCGGAAACAGGCTATCAGTCATTTGGGGTGAGGGAGCCAGAAGACTGAATATCCCCCAGAGGGCTGAGGGGGCTCCCTATTTCCAGGAGATTTACCTGGAGACCAGAACCAGTATTTACCAAAGGTAGCGATTCCTCTGCCCCTGAACGGTGAAGGTGGGCCAGCCCGCAGGCCAGGGGGATCACAGGGCACTGTGACCTCCTAAGGATGTCCCCTGGGGCAGCAGGAGTACTGCTGCACATCTCTGCTTCCAAGGCGGGGGGCTAAGAGTCAAATATCTTAAAAACTCTTTAAGTCCCATAGTGGTAAACTCAGCCAGGTGGGCTGAAGCAGGTAGCTGAGCACCTTGTTCCAGATCCTCCAGAATCTACAAAACCAGCGCAGAAGTCCTGGGGTTCTAGTTCCTTATGTTTTAATGACCCAGAATCACACATGAATAGATATACATCAAATTGATATATCACACGTGCATAGATACACCCACAAGCACACTCTGTAGACACCTATATATCAATTTATACAGCCCCGACATATGTAAGTACACACACCCCCATCACGTCATCCGTAGTCACATAGATACTGTAGGTGTGTGAGAGGCTTTGTACACACAGACACAAACACACGTCTGGGTCTTACAGAACTAAGCTAGTTACACATAGTTTGAGTGCACATTTAGCATAAATCAAGTTTCTATTCATGCTTCTAAAATGAGTTGTTATTTTTTACGTAAAACCTCTCTTCCTCTTGAATTTGAAATTCTAAATATCTTTTTAGAAGACAACTAAAACAATAAAAGGATAAACTCAGTTTCAAAACAAAGTTCTTTCCTAAAACAGTCTCATATTCACATTTATCAAGTTCTAAATTTCCATAAATTTGCATCTGAAATTACCCAAAGGGTATTTTTAGCAAAGTTCAACAAATCTATTCTGGTCACAAGGACAATAATCTTTGAACATATCAGTGTTTCCAGGATTTCACATACGTACAAAGACTTTGTCAGCTTAATCTTTTAGAAGACTAAGAAATCCGAGATGAGTTTGAAGTTGATGATTACTTTATCAGTGTATTTTTTTCTCCTGTTTCACTAATATGACAAAACAGCAAAATAAACTGAATCCTTTGAATTTAATATGAAGGACATCAGAAATTTTTCCCCACTCTTTCAACGGTTATTCCATTTTTTTTTCCCCATTTCCTTCGTTCGTTTCCCACGCTCGAAGTCCTTGGACAGGAGGATGCACCAGAGGATGAGGCGTCCTGAACACTAGAGGGCAGATCAGAAACAAACCATCTCGTCTATCACTCATCATTCAGCCACTGAAAGAATTATTTTCTTCTAGTAATTTTTACTCTTTGTTTTTGCATTCCATAAACAATTACGATTTTTTAAACTACCTACACCAATGATCACAATTGCATAGTATTTTATTTTCTCTTAAGTTTTCCTTGAAAACCAAAGCAGGAAAGTTCATGAATAAAAAAATCTCATTCAGACTTCGAGGTTGAAGGACTGTTGCTTACGTCCTTCCTGCAGCGGATCGGAAATAACTCATGGCGATAAGACTATGCATAGAGCGAGCTCTAGAGCAGACTGGAGCAGAAGAGCCCTTCACACCCTTGTGCATATACTGGTACCACAAGTGTACCCGAGTTACAGCGACCAATGTCCTGGGGCAAAATGTTCAGATATTACAAATGAGATTCACTTATTTCACTGCATGCTTCCTCGCTCCAGCCCAGTCCTTCATTTCTTTCAGCCCTGTAAGACTAATGCGCAATTACGTGTTCCACTTCCTGCAAACTCAGACGCTGAGTTTCCTGCATTTGGGTGAAAAGATGAGATGTCTATCACTCCCAGACATGGGTGGTCTCTGATACAGAGGCAGAAGTGACAAGCTCTGCAGAAGAGACACCATTAGCGGGTTTATCTCCCTCAGGCTGCCAAAAGCAGCCAGCCCATAACGTTTGAGACAATTCACCGACTATCTCAGGACAGCCTGAGCAAGTGCTTTTTTTAAAAAGTCAGTCAAGGCCTCACAGAAAGCTCTGAATCACCCTTGGGATGGAGCAATCATGCCTAACTCTTTTGCAGTCTCTTCTCAGCACCAGAAAACTAGCAGCCTGCTGTGGTTCAGAGTGATGTCTCAGTCCTATTTACAAACACTCCCTGCGCAGCACTGCTGTCTCAGCAGAAATGCAAATCCAGGCTCTGCAGTATCTCACGCACGTAACATTTAGTGCGCTGCAGATCACGTCTAGATGTTTAGGGAAATGCTTTCTTCTTAATGCTGAAATAAAAAATACTATTCTTCAAGCCATGATTTTTCCTGGCAAACCTCGGTCTAGGGTCACTCAGAATATATCTGGTGGATTTATGCAGGCAGGGGAAACAGAAATAGCCAGTCTCTGCTGGCTGAGTGTACAGGCAGAGACAGGCAGATGCAGTCGAGTGGCTCGAAGCCTGAACTCACACGTATCAAGGGCTCTCAGGACTTACTAACTTGGATACAGAGACAGGGACCCCACCTTATGGCCTCCAGCTCAAAAACACAGACCACAACCTTCACGCTTCCAGTCTCACACGTGTCAAGGGCTCTCAGGACTTACTAACTTGGATACAGAGACAGGGACCCCACGTTATGGCCTCCAGCTCAAAAATACAGACCACAACCTTCACGCTTCCAGTCTCTTCCGGGTGAGCAGGGAGAGCCAAGGCACTTCTCTGAGCTGTCCAAAAATGGAGAAGAAATGCAGCATGAGCACGATAAAGCCTCAGGCAGGGCAAAGTGGGCACAGCAACTGGTTCCACAACAGGTGCCATGTACACCTTGGTAAAACACAAAGGACACTGAGATCCTTTAAAAAGCACTTTGAAAAGATTTACAAGAACCAGATAACACTAATGCCAGAATAATGCCAGATAATACCACTACAAATAATTTCTGGTAGGTTAACCTTGGCTAAGGGCCGAACTCCACCCAACCATTCACACGTTCTCCCTCCTCAGCAGTACAAAGTGAGAAAAGAGGATGAGGAGAAACCTCATGGGTCAAGATAAAGCCAGGGACATCACTTACCAATTACCGTCACGGGCAAACCGGGATTATATGGAGAATATTAATTTAATTTTTCACAATTAAAATAGATTCTGATATTGAGAAACCATCACAAACATAAAAAAAAAAACTTCCCCCATATCTTTCCCAGCCCCACCTTCACCCCTCCACTGGCGGCTCCTCTCCTGACACGGGGCACAGGGATGGGGTTTGTGGTCAGCCCACCCCGTCCCGTCTTGGCCGCTCCTCCCTCCTCCTCCTCTCCCTGCTCCAGTGGC
>NW_010390133.1:35398-41306 GCF_000710305.1 Buceros rhinoceros silvestris | reverse complement strand
CCTTCACCCCTCCACCCCCCGCCCCGTTTATCCTGCCACGTTTAAAACGCTGTGTTAAATGAACTTGCAAAATTCAGCCAAGAGTTCCAGAACGCTACCAGACTTCACCTTTCTCTGAGGAACAATTGCTTAATGGATGGCCTCTCTCTAGTTGCTGTGATGAGGATTTCATACAAAACCTAAAACAAGCAAGTGCTCTGTGCTAAAATAACCACCGGTGCTGCCCAGGAGAAGACAATCACATTTCACAGTGATGTTTCAAAATGTGAGTTGTTTTTGTGCGCGTGTGTGTTCATTTAAATAAAAGCAAAACCTTTCAAAAAATTTTATAAAATACAACATCAAAATATCTGTTTTGAAATGAAGAGCAGAGAGATTTCTGCAGAGGTGGCTGCTGGGAATCCTACTTGAAAAGCAATGTTCTGCTCGCTTTGGAGAAGACTTCCTATGATGACTCAGGACTATGTCAAAACCAGGCACCTCTCTGTGAAACATTTCATTTTTAGCAAAACAACATTATCAACAAAATCTAATAAACAATATTCTGACCAGGCCTATCTTCCAGAAGTTGCAGCCCTTGGAAGAAACTAGTATTGCCTGAATCATTATAGTTGGTCTAGAAGATGAGCCATCAACAGCAACACTTCCAGTTAAGTAATCAGAGGTCCACCTTGAGTCTTTTTGTATGTTCTTTAATGCCTACCAACATGTATTACTGAATTTTAAAGAAAAGTAGTGTTTTATTTTTAAAACTTGACTGGAAACTGTTCCTCCTTGTTTAAAACAAGCACAGTGCCACAACTTACAGCACAGCCATCCTCATTAAGAAACTTCTGGAAATATCACACAGCCACAGAGGCTTATTATAGAGACACACGTAAGACTTCTGAAAAGTGACTGAGAATACTTGAGATAGGAAGATTTACACTTGTTGCTCTTGACTGTGCAAACTTGAGTGTTTTCTTGTTTTATCGGTTTTACGAGTTGAGTATTCAATCACGTAATCACTTCTCTGCATATTGGGAAGGAAAGAAAGAGGATACTTTCAAGTGTGTTGTAACATTAAAATAATAACACTAAGGACTGCACATCAAACAGGCACCCAGACCCCACAATTAATAAACTCTCTCCCCAAAACAAAAGTAACTCAAAGAATTCAGTCTGTGGGAGTGCACAAGTATAGCCTCGAAGCAGTTAAACTTGAGTAAGTAAAGCAAGGGCTGAGCTGTATGGTCCTTTCCTTCACGGTCTTCCAGAATTTGGAGCTGGCCTGCCGTCATTCCTACAAGCCAGGACAATTCAAGTTAGATGGTGATGCTCACTGCATTTCCACTGTGAATAGGGATGTTTTTCAACTTCCTAAAATTCTAAGAAACCTCTTTGAACTCTTTGATTTCTTCCTCTACCTAGAAAATACAAAGACCTGTTCCAGAAAACATCCTTGGATAGCAGAGTTGGCAGTCAAGTCTTTCAAAGGTTCATAGCTAAATAATTACGCAGCCTATAAAAGCATTCCATAATTCAGGTTTGCAGCTTTTATCAAGTACTCGAGGTATGACATACCTATTTTGAAATCATAGCATCATAGAATCATTTAGGTTGGAAAAGACCTTTAAGATCATCTAGTTCAACCATTAACCCTGCACTTCCAAGTCTACCACTAAACCATGTCACATCTACACATCTTGTAAACACCTCCAGGGATGGTGACTCAACCACCTCCTGGGCAGCCTCTTCCCACGCTTGACGGCCCTTTCTGTACAGAAGTCTTTCCTAATGTTCAATCTAAATCTCCCCTGGTGCAACTTAAGGCCATTTGCTCTTGTCCTACCGCTTGTTACTTGGGAGAAGGGACTGAACTCCCTACAACCTCCTTTCAGGTAGTTGTACAGAGTGGTAAGGTCTCTCCTGAGCCTTTGTTTCTGCAGACTAAACAACCCCAGTTCCCTCAGCTGCTCCTCATAGGACTTGTGCTCTTCACCACCTTCGTTGTCCTTTGCTGGACATGCTCCAGCACCTCAACATCCTTCTTGCAGTGAAAGGCCCAAAACCGGACACAGTGTTCAAGGTGTGGCCTCACCAGTGCCGAGTACCGGGGGACAATCACTGCCCTGCTCCTGCTGGCCACACTATTTCTGACACTAGCCAGGATGCCGTTGGCCTTCTTGGCCACCTGGGCACACCGCTGGCTCATCATCACTCAGCTGTTGACCAACATCCCCAGGCTCTTTCTGCTGGGCAGTTTCCAGCCACTCCTCCCCAGGTCTTTAGCATTGCAGAGAGTTGTTGTGACCCAAGTGCAGGACCTGTCACTTGGCCTCGTTGAACCTCATACCATTGGCCTCGACCCAGCCTGTCCAGATCCCTCTGTAGAGCCTTCTGACCTTCAAGCAGCTCAACACTCCCACCCAGCTTGGTGCAGCCTTACTGAGGGTGCACTTAAGTCTTTCATCCAGATCATTGATAAAGACATTAAAGAGAACAGGCCCCAATACTGAGCCCTGGGGAACACCACTTGTGACCAGCCACCAAACGGATTTAACTCCATTCACCACCACTCTTTGGGCCTGGCCATCCAGTTTTTTACACAACAAAATGTACATTCATCCAAGCCATGAGCAGCCAGTTTCTCCAGGAGAATACTGTGACAAATGGTGTCAAAGGCATGACTATAGTCTGTGGACTAGAGTCCACAGCTCTTCTATAAGTCCACAGCTCTTCTCTCATCCACTAAGCAGGTCACCTTGTTATGGAAAGAGATCAGGTTAGTCAAGCAGGACCATGGTACAGAAATTTTCGGTAAATACACAGTAAAAAACTAACAAGGTTCTCTCTCTTCAGCAAACATCTGCTAATGGATTTCACAATAACAATTCATGTTTTCAGGATAAAATCACATGCAAGCTAAACATACTATATTCTGTGTGGGAACACCCACAGTTTTCCATCCTCATTAAGGATGGGTTGGACTCAAACTTTTTTGCTATGGTTATTAAATCATATTACATGTTCCTGTGTTGACAGGTCTGGACTTCTTCCAGAATGCTATTGATACAGAAGGCTGCATAATTTCTGACTCTGGCTAATTTTTGAACAATGCTCTTTATCTGTTTTTCGTAGATACAACTGTGGGACTGATGGCTGTATTTTATGAACAGGATGTATTCATTTTACTAGCTTGCATGTGTAATGTGGCAGGGTATCAAAAATGACTATCTGGATAACCAAGACAAATGGGAAAACTGAGTTGTTTGACTATTCTAAACTCTGGGAATAGTTAAAAAAAATATTCTCCTGGCTTGCCTTTCCCCAATTCCATTCCCTGCCTTCTCTCCTTTTGTCTGGGCAGCAGTAGTTTTCCATGCAGGAGTTATTACCACGGCCAAACAGTCCTTTTAGCCAGTTAATCTCTCTCCATAGCCTATATGCAGCCCAATGAGATCTCAAGAGCGAATGAGGAGTTGTTTCCCTCTAGTCCTTTGAAATATCCCTAGTTTAAAGCAGTAATAATTTTACACCATCTCTTTTGCACTTCTTTTGTGCAAAGGAATTTCCAGCTATGCCCATTCCTTGAAACTTCATTTTAGGAGAAAGTTCTGGTGAATATCGTGCTCAAAGCAAGACCCATCACAATGTGGTTCATTGTTAAGTTTTGATTAATGTTCCCACTCAACTGCTGACTCACTCTCTTTCCAGCATGTGCAAATATTTAGTTTCTTTCTTTCTCTGGAGCATGTTCTGTAGAGCCCATTGCTGTAGTATCCAAGCAAATTTTCAACATCCAACAATAATATTACCAATACAGTAGAGCTTTTGTGACGTCCCTCTTTAAGGGTCTCGGGCTGCTCGACTTAACCATCTCAGCATTCACACAAAGCAACTGAGTGCTATCTGTTGTTTTTCACAGAGTGAGAACGGTTCGATGTAGCACTGGGAAATCTCTCACTCAGAGTGGTATAAAACATCCACACATTTTGAGGGCAGAACTGAGGTCTGCAGTCCTTTTGAAGACAGCTTCACAGGACCTATTTACAGTCACATATTTCATGCTAACAAAAGTCAACCAGTTGGGCTACATTTTTTTGAAGTTTGTGGCTAATCTAATGCAGGTTTTCTAGCAGTTCAACCATACCCATGAATAAATCAGTCTTCCTTTCCTTGAAGCTCTGCATTCAAAACCTTCAAAATAATGCTTATTTAGGCTGGCTATAATCTGAAGCTTATCCTTGTTGAGGTTTTAAAAAAATAGGATGTCACTCTCCAGCTTGATTAGTAAAGCTGACATCTATCGGTCTTTTGCTACTTTATGCTCTTCAACAAATTTTCATAAATTGCGAGATATGCCTTCACACAAACCTGCCTTATAGAAGCCTAGAGGCCGAGTCTTCCAAAGCCAAATGACCCACTGGGTCTCTGGGTCACTAAACTCTCATGTCATGGCCATGAAAAGTCCCTCTCCCTTCGGTTCTCTGCAGCCCTTCAGGCTGCTTTTTCCTGTCTTCTAGCTCCTTTCTTCAGTGTATTTTCCAGTTTTCTCAGCCAAGGGTAGTTGTACTTAAACTTCAAGAGTACCCCTGATTTGTCCGGAACAGAGCTGACCTAACTGAATTAAAGTGGTTTTGCATTTCTTGAAACATTTCCCGAAGATCTAAACACTCATATAAGCATTGAACTTCAAATGCAAATAGAAATATGTCAAAAGGCCCTCACCAGAGAAAGGCTTTTCCCCCGCCCTCCAATCAGTGGCTTCTACACCATTTTTTTTCCCCAGTCAGTATGAAATTGCAGCCCAGCCTCCAAAAACACTCTTGCTTGGAATGTCCTGTCCCTCATTCCTTAATTTTCAATACCCAAGTTTAAAAAAACAATCACCACTCCTCACTCTCTGCCATACATGAAACAAAGGGTCTTTATAACACTGTAACTTCTACTACCGATGTCAAGGATAAATCCTGGTTTCAATGAATTACAAACAGGCATGAATCCTGTCTCAGCAGTGCCACTGAGAGAGACTGCTTGATTGCCCTCTAGAATCAGCCACGGTTCTGAGCGTCCTGCTGCCTGGCAGAGAGCCTTCCCTGTTACCTAATAATCACTAGGCATTTCTTCCTGTCCTGGCCCCTGTGAAGAACATCCTGTTACTCTCTGATACCCAGGAGGTGCACCTTACAGCACCGTTACGGTGCTGCAGTTTATACTTGCACTGTTTGGGTGAGTAACGCTTTGTTGTTACTCGGTCGTCTTGAAGCCACTCTTTATGCATGCCAAGTTAACCAAAGGTGCCAGTAAAAGCATTCATTCACTGAAACCAAGCAGACCGTGAAACATAAAAGGCTTACCAAAGAAAAAGGTGAAAAAAGAGAAAAATGGTGTGCTACCTCTGTTTGAAGAACGGGCTGGCTGAACCAGCCTAGCAGCTCACACCTGCCTCAGCACCCGTGATGAGAGCGAGCATCACTCAATTATGACAGCAATATGACCACATTCAGTGGGAACATTTCTGGATTCCCAGCAGTCTGATTACTAAGGTACAGACCAGGTATTGCACATCTGCATTCTGCCTGCCAAAGATCAGGAGCCTTCTCCATTGTCTTTTTCTTCAGGATTTCCTCACTCTGACATGCAGGAGATGACAGGCAGGCAAGCAATGGCTTCTCCACGATGCTACTTCCCTGGGAGACAACTGGGTCTCTCCGTTAGCGTCTGGGCACTTCTCTTGCTCTGAAACCTTTGTAACCCTTGTATCTCTCGGGTAACAGTAGTTGCACTTAGTCAGGCACTATGCAGAGCTGTTTATCCCTCCGCCCATTTCCCAGTGGAACAGAAACAGATGAGCTCTGACATGAAGGAGGCTGTGCTTTGAGGCAGGGAATGCAAGAGGAGAAAATACGTTCCATGCTGAAGTTAG
>NW_010390133.1:12026-35221 GCF_000710305.1 Buceros rhinoceros silvestris | reverse complement strand
CTTTCCCTCAAAAGCCAGGAGGAGATCCCTTTGAAGAATAACTCAAAGCAAATTCCCTTTTCTCTCTAGTCCCATTACTCGCCTAGACTTCATTTGCATCTCAAGTGATTCCCTGAGAATTTCAAGGGATTTCCTTGAAATCCCTTGAAATCAAGTTATTTCCTTTGAGATTTATTTAGTAACTCCCAGGGTGGATCTCTCTTTCAGATATTTGGTGTGTCCCTCCTGCACCACCACAAACTTCATGCACCTACATGGGGATCCCATGAGGTGCTGAAAAAGCCAGTGACTAAACCCATTCTGATGCTGCAATGGGCAGGATGTATGGATTACATGCCTGCATATAGCTGTTGGCCCATGGAGACATTCTGGCATCTACAAAAGTGGCTGCAGAATGAATCCATTGCATGCCAACACTTGACAGTTAACATACCAGGAAATATCAGGACTTCTAAACTGCTGTACTAGAAAATACCAGGGCAGCTCAACTTCAGTCACTCTGGAGTACAGAAATGAACTGATTTTTTTTTAATGCTCATTTATGTAAACCTGAAGTGACTATAGTAGTACCTGTTTACCTCAAAGGGACACTTTAAAAACAAACTAATATTTGTGAAGCACTCATAGTGATAAACGCTATAAGATTTGACATGGGGGACCTTTTTTTAGAAAGCTGAGAGCGTGTGGTTAAATACATCACCGCAGTGCCTTCCACAGGAAAGCTGGGCAAAGGTTACACAGACTAGCACAGCCCGTTGTACTCAGTGCAACCTTAATACTTGTTTTTTCAGTATTTCTCTGAGGACTTAATTAATAACAAAGACGAATCCAAGTTACATGATCCTCATCTGGATCCAAATGTAGCTGAAATCTGAAGTAGCTCGGACACGTGATTTCTAAATAAGAATTGTGAGAAATATTGTGTTCCTCTCCCCCAGCATATCTGAAGTGAAAGATGACGTCAAGAGCCAAAATAAAACTCCACTGGCACCATCAGAGGGCTGCATGCTAGTGTCGAAATTCAACAGAAGAGCTAAAGGTATAAATTCAGTTCTGATGCCATCTTTTAATTCAGACTGTTAACGTTTCTGTCTTTGGCCTCTTTCTGGGGACTGGCCCATGCTAAGAACGAAACGTCCCAGGAGCACAAGGCAGTTTGGTAATAGAAATAGCATGTTCTTTCTGCTCCTGGCCGGGCCGTTTCTAGGAAATCGAGTTGTGTTCAGAGCAGATGAGCCTATTGACCTATGCTCTTCAGCAACGCACCGAGAAGCTGAGTTGCTGTTTGGATGTGTCAGCCTGGATTTTACTGTGAGTCACAGCTGGAGCCACAGGAGCCCTCAAAAACCGCTTCTTCTCCTGTGCACTAGCTGTACAGGTGACCCGCACTGCTGCCTGAGGGCTCTGCCCCATTCCCGTGCCTCGTTCACACTGCAGCGGGGGAGACAAGTGCATCGCTGTGCTGGTGCTCTCCTAAAACTGCCTCTGATGCGGGTATCTATCTCAAGAGTTTCTGAAAACACTGAGGCATGAGAGGAACGCGAATATTTTAGAAGCACATTAGAAGCTGTGTTATTAACATTGCTCCAGCGTGAACTTGGTGCCACTCTCTGTGAAGGTCTGTGTATAGAAAAATAATAAATGGCTGAAAAAATTAGAGAGTTATGACAACACATTATTAAGTGTTCAAGAGATAACCATGTTTATTTTCATGGTATATAACCTTCTGGTTTATATATCCTCTGGTATGGTACTTGTAGCAATCTAGAACATATGAGCACTGAAGCAATTACTGCCTCTGTATTTGTTACAAAATGGATGTTAACGTAAAATGTAACCAAAGTGTCTCATTACCTGAACACGGAGGTCCTAGATTAAAATCAGAGGTGAATACCTCATCCTCGCAGAGGATAATGTATATTGGTTCTAAGTGCATACATTAATGTACATATTAAGAACAGCTCCAATTTTTCAGACCTGGCCCAGTGTCACCATTGTCTCTACATTCGGGGTTTTTTTTTTTAAAACTACTTAGCAATTGCGACACCAGCAATGGGCCTTGCGTATCCATTTGCTCCTTTGTACGTCATTAGCGTGCCAATAAGTGACAGAAATTGAGCCTTCAGCATACCGATCACACATTTCAAAAGCAAAGAAATTGAACCTTTATACCCTTTGCACTTTAACTGAGCCATTGACCCATGCATCTATCGAGATCAGCCGATATTTTCAGGGCTGAGTTGTATTTTGTAATACTTTATTTTGAGAGCGAGATACCTAAACAAAGCCTGATGTCCAAGAAATGCTGAGCACACAGAAATCATGCCCTTCTGATATTTCTTCTGTCATCTAATAAAACCCTGAAGCACTTTTGTAACAATACCCTTAGCACTTTAATATTGTGATAGCGATGTAAATTACCAGATTGTGGCGGTATAAAGCATGATCCATGGTGAGAAAATATCAATTCCTTTACTTGTTTAAGGTTAACTCACAGTATTCATTGGACAGCATTTGAGGGTGCCACTGATTTTAGAATATAACTTTAAAACTGGTGAGTTTTCCAGAAATCCTTTTATAGCATAGGCTTCACAACGGAAGAAGCTTCCTTTTGCAGGAGGATATAAATGTGTAGACTCTTGGGGGCACAGAAATAATCTTCTTGTTAAGGAGCAGTATTATACAGGTCTCTTGCTGGCATTTTCTTGCATAAGTAACTTCAGTGAAGCCACACTTGTTAATGTTGATCAGCGTGAAAAGGGAGAATGCTTATTTCGGAAAAACAATAAATAATAGGGGAAATAACAGGGAAAAAAAGGCATTCAGTTTGCAGTAAGTATTCCTTAAAAGGTAGTTCAACATAATTTTGTTTAGGTCTACCACTCATCCTCACTGTCACTTGTGGAAAGCCACTATTTTGCAACTAATTTTGTCATGTGCCCACAGAGAAAGAAAATATTTATCCATGTGTGGGAAGTGTCTTAAGATCTCTGTGTGAAAAGGATTGTTCAGATGCACATAATACATTTTTTTATTACAGTATATATGATGGAATTTGTTCCACAACTGCTTTCTTGTCAAGATTTTCATTAACTTTTGTGGGTGGCCATGTCTTTGGCTCTGATCTGTAAGAAGTGATGCTAACAAACACTTCGGTATGTCTTTGGGAAAGGAATAGGCCTGTCTCAGTGGAGTCACATGTGTAAAGCTGGCTCGTACAAATAGTGGTTTACAGGACAAAATCATGACCTTGGCATTCAAGTTCCATGATTCTTGGATGCCCTCTCACAGAACACGCGTAATTCTGCTCTGAGCAAATAGCACCTGCATTTCCCTCTGACCTGTTGGGCGTCTTGCTAAAGCACTGCGTAACACTAGGACATCTGCCAAGTTTGCCTCCAGCCAAGCCTACTTTGGAAGACCCCTCTGGACTTCACTGGCACAGGTGCAGACCTGAGCATAGAGGAAGATTAACAGCACACCTGAGCTCCCAGCCGAGCTCTGTGTAGGCATCTGGTTGACTTCGGTGAGAGACCCGTGCTAAACAGCTGCAGGAGTTATAGTAGACAGGAGACATCACTGGAGGAGAGACCAGTGCTGGTTTTTAAACGTTAGGCATTTATAGAAGAGGCTGACTGCAGTTAGTGGAGAGATTTGAATGACTTCAAGTAGCTTCGGATTAGATTCTACTTTTTTTTTTTTTTTCACATTTTAGTACAAAGCTTTTACTAGTACAAAGTAAACTGGTTTAAGTTATTTCCTGTGACTCATTGAAAAGTAAATGACCTTTTTAGTACAACTGCTATGTTCATTTCGATGGATATAATCGATAACACCAGTCTAACTACACGGACGGGATCGTGTAAAACACCAGTGAGTTAGTAGCAACTGATAAGATAATTGCTAAAACACCATTAACAGTAAAGCAGTCTGTGTGAAAAAGCAGCGCTGGATCGATGCTTATTTAATTGCTGTGTGATTTCCGTTCTGGAACCTTGCTCCTAATTCTTACCTGCCTAATCTAAATAATGAGGTGCTGTGTGCTTTTCTTTGTCACGGAGAACGTTACCGTATGCTGTCCTCAACACACGAGGAAATGTTTGAGATGCAGTTAAAGACGCAGTAACTCTATTACCAAAATAAGAATTCTTAAGCTACAAGGATGTTTCGCACTTAATAAAACACAGAAAAACTCATAACTGAATTTGAACACCTTCCACCACAGCTACACAATAACCATGAAATAAGAAAAGGTCCCAAACACCCTTTCAAACAAACTGTGAGCCCAAACTGGGAATCCAAACTGACAATGGCTTCTCTGGATAATTACAATGGAAGATTGAAACTCTTTTTTGGTATCCTGCAGTAATAAGACATAATAAGATATATAAAAGAAGTCACTTTGATTGTATCTGGATACTACATACAATGAAACCGGAAAAGTCCAAAGCGTTTTAATTTAGGCCTTATATTTCACATAGAAATAATAGAATTGCTTGCTGGCGAGGTAAAAAAGTGCAACAAAGGTTCTCAAAATGTAGGTGAATTTTAAAACAACAAAAAGCTCTTCCTGTGCTTGCTAATTTAAGTGAAACCTGAGCCACTAAAACCCTGGGAAAATGTCAAGGTCATTGCCAATAGCTTTGATTAGCAATAAAAAAGGGACACAAGTACAGGCTAATGGTATGAGGACATTAAATATTAAAAAGGAGCTATTGATTGGTGCTATTGCTAAAACTAAGTAGCAGTAGCTATTGACCAAATGGTGGACTGTACGTTTCTGACTATGTGTCCACCAATCTATTAGTATTTATCAGGTTTTCCCAGTTGTCTTGTAAATGCTACTCAATCTGTTTGTTTCACATTTTTTTTAATCTAGGTTTTAAAACCAGAATCAAATAAGAGAATAAACATTCCAACCTGCTCGCAAATCATTACACACACTAATTTGTGTGTTTAGGAATATGTAGAAAAGGGAGCAAATAATGTACATTATTCTGTGGAAAACCTTTTAAGATTTCAGTTCCCAAGAAGAGACATCAATGCATGAATACATTCTAGGTGGAAGAACGTGCATCTGTGAGCTGCAAGCACATAGACCTTTGGCCAACATTGGAGATTTCTCCAGTAAGACGAACCATAGGAGACGGGAAGTCCTCCCCAGACGGCGGGATATCTCTTTCGTTGTTCACAGGGCCTTGAACTGCTGAAAGGGGGAATAAGTAAAGAGGAGAAGACCCTGAGCTTACCTCATCACTGGTCTTCCTCTGCTCCACTCCTAAATAACTTACGTGTCTTCAGCAGAAATGCGCACCTATGCAACCTTACTACCAGCGCGTACAACAGATGCTCATGCAGGGACACCTGCACATCGTAAGAAGATGGCATTATCTTTCCAAGCGTAAATTTTACCTGGGGAGTAAATCATTCAATGCACTTCTTCCCTGGATAAGCACGCTGCATGCTTGTCCTTCAGTCTGGTCTCTCTTCTCCAGGTTGTGTCCTGGGTCCAACATGGAGGAACCGGATGCTCTCCTGTTGTCTGGCTTTCCTCTTCCCAGAGAGCTGTGGTTTTCCCGAGCTTCCGGGAAGGAGAACACGCATCTTTGAATGAGCTCATAAAAGGGGGCGTGTTGAGAGGTTCGGGGACATCTTGTTTTCCCCTCTGCTCTACCTACTGTCCTCTCTATCTTGTCTGTGCTGCGGCTTTCTCAAATATGCCGCGCAGGACTCCTGAATCTTACGCCCCCGGACTGGAAACTTTTATCAAGGAGAGAAAGACACATCCGTGACCTGATATTTCCCTGAAGGAGTAAAAGGCTCCTTCTGCAGAATGGGTAGGACCTTCTCCGTTTCTGCCGATTCCTAGCGGGGGTGGTCTGTGAACAGTTTTGCCGTGACAGATTGACCCGGCGATACCCCTTATCTCTGCAGCAGATGAAGTAGGCACCAACGCGCAGCGGAATTTGAAGATATTCCCTTGGGCCGGCCCGTGGCGCAGATGTGTGTGTGGGCGAGTCTGGGAAGAGCTATCCTTGGCAAAGAAGAGTTCTCTGCAGCCACTCCGGAGGAAAGCGGGACTATGTTGTATTTGCATGGAAGGTTTGCTTCAGGAGAAAGGTCCTATATCGAGAGCATTTTCGTCAGGTGAACGGACTACGGACTGGACTCTTCCTTCCCCCTCCCCCCTGCCGGCGTGGTGGTGAGCCATTGTGGGGGGGGAGTTTGTTTGTAAGTGGGGATCGTTCCGATCGGGAGATTTTATGTGTAACTGCACACTTTTATCTGTTCTCCCTTTATCTCTTTCTCTCCCTTTTCCAGTCCGGTTTAACTTCGAAAATGATTTTACTTTGGGGGCGTTTTTCTGTTAAATTTTTCTGTTTCTATCCTTTTCATATGTAGTCTGTGTGTTATCATTTCCTTTGCCCGACTGAAGCCTTAATGAGCTCGTTAACGTGCTGATAAGCCGTTAACAAGCATCTAAAGTTTTTGTGTGTGGTTTGGCTGGTTTTGCTTTTCCAGCCGACACACTATTTTGTCGCACCCTTTTCGGTGGCAAACAGCCCCCCTTTTTCAAACTGCGACAGGTTGTTACAAAAAGAACGACAAAGTCAAAGTCACCTTTCTCATAGACGGAGCCTCTTGGTCAGTACAGGAATGCATTAAATACTTCAGTGATTTCGGTGTGGCTTAATTCTTTGCACAGATATGAAAGAAATAAGGAGAATCTAACTTTACGCTTGAGGAAGCTAGAACACCAGTGGAAATTACAGGTTAACCGAAGTGCCAACCCTAATTTTCATTGGATAAATATGGAGTACAGAACATCAACTTCAAGCAAATGGTATTGAAATCAGCTCAGATGTTCAACTAGTCACGGTAAGGTTATGAACTTGGTGCTTTTATATAGAGTATAATGCATCTCAGTGAGGGCAGGAGTCGTCATCTGGAAGCTGTAGGAGCATTTTAGGATCCACTCTGCAAAACGCTGTTAAAATTGAAGATGGAAAATTTCAGGGTGGACTCACAGGTATTTTCCTATGATTGCTTATCTCTCTGGAATTTTACTAATCTGTTGTAGTCACAAATTTGGTCATCTTCTGGGCCCAGCATTTATGTGGGTACAAAGTAACCTGTAACCTGTAAACCATCCAATGCAAAATTAAAAACATCACACAGTGTATACCCTTAATATTCTTGATAATTAAACTAGAAATACCACAGAAGAATGTATTGACGTGAGAAAGTCAGTTGTTAAAGTTGGAGCTTACTAGTAAATTCATGGTAGCAGCTTCATAATATGAAAATGCAGGTATTTCACAGGAGACAACAGACGGTGCTGGCCAGAAGGAAGGATGTTTTGTGTGATTTCAGAATCCACTGCAAAGGGAACGATGATCTATACTGCTACAGGAAAGACTACAGAAACCTCTATGCTGTTTGCCTTAGAAGTGAACCCCCCCCAAATTACACTCCATTTAAGCAATGGATCCATTATGTAAACTGAACTCTAGGAGCGCACAAATTTTCTGCTAGCCTTCTGCTCAGGGTAGAATCTCTCTCTGTGTGGGAAAGGGAAATCTCTCCTTTTTTTCCGGTGCACTGGCTGGTTTTGTTTTATTTTTTTTAACATTTATAACGCAGCGATCAAAGCTCTCTTAGAACATCGTGTCTTGATTGTTCACCCGTATATATTTCCCATTTCAGAATGCTGCTAAACAAGATAGATTAAATATATAGCAAAGAACAACACTATGAAGAATCAAGATGAGCGTTCTCGTTATATTCAGGGGGACTACTCACGCACATAAAATTAACAAGTGCCTTAATGTGTTACTAACTCTGTGGCTCAGTGAATTTCTCAGATGAATATCTAGGATTCGACATGTCATTTTGTGGCTTTACTTTGTAACCACTTGACTCAGGACTATGGAGGTTGTCTGTATGCTTAGTTTATGCCCTAGTGATGATAGGAGCCTTTGTGGAGTGCTGAAATGCAAAATCAATGTAATGCACTTAAGGAAAATAAGTATAAACAGAAAATACTGATATATGAGTGGATTAAAGCATTTGAAAAAGTAGCATAACAAATAATTCTGCACTAGCAATGGTGTGGAAGCGATGAGCTATCTTTGAAGTCCATTAACTCCGTAACTCAGTGAATCTCTCAGATAAATATCTGGAACTCTACATAACAGTTTGTGACTTCCTGCTTTCTTCCTGTGGCCTCTAAAATAATTTGAAGTTTTATTTGTCACTTATTATTTTTAACTCCAGGTATTTTTGGCAACCATTCTCTCCTGGGAGTTATATGATAGAATATATAATGTAGATATCACTGAGGAGGCAACGCACTCCCTTCAGCCTCACCTTTGCCATCCATGAGTTCATTTGCAGTTGTGGCAGAGACTGCTGTGAAAAAGCAAATGTGGAGCAGTATCTTCAGCTATAAGATCAGAGATTGTTGAGTGTGGTATATCAAAATGTGTGTGTATGCACAGAAGTACAGGAAAGGCGTTTAACTGTCATATGTTGAAAGTCTGTAAGAGTCTGTAAAAATGCTCCTGCCTCTGCACATGGAATCATTGAGGTTGAAAAAGACCTTTAAGATCATTGAGGCCAACCGTTAACCCAGCACTGCCAAGTCCACCTCTAAGACGTGTCCCTAAGCACTACATCTACATGTCTTTCAAATACCTCCAGGGATGGTGACTCAAGGACTTCCCTGGGCTTGACAACCCTTTCAGTGAAGAATTTTTTCTTAATTTCTAATCTAATCCTCCTAAATTTAATGATTTGCCTTGACTTTTAAATGAGGCCAAAATTAAGAGAATAAGGATTAGGTGGGTTTTAGAAGAAAAGTTCTGGGGACTACATGTTGCACTATAGCAGTACAAAGAGTTAGACGTGCAATGGTGAGTGAAGCTTTCACCCAGACCAGGAGATGACGCAAATGTAAGTTTCAGCTTTCCCACAGATCACTCCATCAAAAAGAAGATGCCAATGGTTTGCTCATAGAGTCACCAAGGGAAAGTCAACAGATCATGAAGATCTGGCACTGTGTTCAGGTAGTTGATTGAGGCACAGTGACAAATTCTTGGCATGCACGTCCTTAATGGCAAATGAGGCCCCTGAAGGGATGTGTTCAAGGAAGGTCATTCTAAGCAACTCGAGAAGGTCTGCAGGGCTGACGTTTTCTGGTGGTGAGACAATTCTGCAAGACTATATTCCCTCCCAGCTCAGAAGAGGCCTTTTCCCTTCCTTGTGATGTAGAGCGCATTAAGTTTTTTCAGCCAGCTGAGTGGCACAGTGGAACCAGCTGGGATATGACAGAGTAAATCTCTGCTTGGTTCTGCACAACACAGTCATCTGCTGGTGCTGGACTCCCATTTCTCTCAGAGTTATCCTAAGACACGTTTCTGATATCTCCCCTTTGCTCTTGCCACCACCATGCCTCCCAGTGGCCCAGTTTGCTGCAGAAAAGTCCTTGCACCCAGAAACTCAACCCAGGTGACTATTGCCTGGCACAGAGGAGTCCCTGCAGGGTGAGTCATGTTGCAGACACACCTTTTCCATTGTCAGCCGTTCTTACTCTCTAGGGCATGAAATTTTCATTAAAGCTGTTTGTTGTTGGTTTGTTTGGGTTTTTTTAATAGAAAATAGTATACATGAGCAAACCATCTCATGGGAAACATCTACCACCCTTAATAAAACCAGGAATTTTTCAGGATACTGCAAGCCTAAACAATTAATTAGTTTGACTGAGAATATTTGAGGTTTATGATAAAGTATTTCTACTTTAAAAAGATTTTGTGAACATTTTTGATGTTCTGACACATAGACAACTGATTTTCTCTTTCAGTATCTACCAAATAGGAACAGAAAAAATAGAGAAGAAAACAATATGCTAGACACAGAAAAAAGAGGGGACATAATCTTTGAGTGTGCACCCACCTCTAATAAACATTAGTGTTCTTACAGAAATATCTAGGGGAATATCCAGGGAATTTGATGTAACATGTGGTTAATCATTGACCATCTTTCTATGTAAAACTGCAAGTTGCATGACTTGGTGAATAGCATATAGGGGAAGAATGTAATAAGTAAATATTTAGCCACTAGGTTATTATTTCCATTTGTATCATGTAGAGCAAACAGTAACGTGTACAAACTGTCACTTCCTTAATAAGAAAAAAAAAAAAGGTAGTAATGCCAATAAAAGGTGATTCTTCTGATTTTCATTACAGAATAGTAAAGTGGTTACAGAGTTTTCATGCTTTAACTTCATTTATTCAATGATGATTCTTCCATTACTGCATAGTTTAGTTACTGCCTTTTGCAGTACGGTCTGTATATTTTCTTTGAAAAGTGTTGGAAACAATCTGTGAAAGAGTTGCCTTAAAAAAAGAGGGGAGAAGACTTTAAAGCTATCTCCAAGTGCATAAAAACGAGTGCCTCAGAAATGCTCCGGGCACTTTACCGTGGGATGTTTCCTGTTAAACGCTTTTTCCAGTATAGAATCTACGTTACATGTTGTTACTATGAAAACAAAGAGACTTACAACGATTTCATTGCATGATTTATAATTATAAATGTAACCACAGATGCTTCATTTTCTGAAGATCCTCCTGAGAATCAAAACTCCAAGAACATGATCTTAGCACCTGCACCCGACCACAGCCTTGGAAATATGTGTCATTATATAATCAACATGAGCAAGCCACTGCGTTGAAATTGGGAACACCCAAAGTGGCTGTGCACACTCAGATGGAAAGACAAAGAGCGCGGGTATTAGTTATAAAAAATACACGATCCTATATTTACCTAGAGCAAAATGATGAAAATATTCATTTAAGTAACTTCAGCTGTAACTTAAACTTCTTTTCTAGTGGAATGTAACTTTAGATATATTCTGATGCACAAACAGCATCTTGTTTTATAGAGTACGTGTTCTAATACACTCTAATATACAGCAGTAAGAAACTCTTTCAGGAATACTACTTTTGTCAAATATTTAGTATTGGATAATCATCCTTCCTTTTTCTCCCGTTTTAAAGCTCTCAGGCATCTGGGCAGTCAACTGGAAAATGTTGTTAGAAGTATGTGACTAATCACTTACCGTTAATAGTGAAGAGCCAACAGTCAAAAGAAATGCTGTTTGAAAACAACAACAACAACAAAAGAAAACAAAAGAATCGAAATTTATTTGCTAAGGTCTTTGGCACGAGCTCAAGGATAGCGAAATAGATTTACAGTGAACCTGTGAATTATTCACAGGTACCTTTCTAGCTGTGTGAATCATTTACAGGCAGGAAGAAGATGTTTTTACAAGAAACCCAGCCTCCGAAGCCCCTTAAGTACAAGAACCTCTTAGCCCGAACTGACAGTAAGAGCAGTATCCCGGGTGTCCAGCAGTTATCTCAATTCACCTGAATTAGCTTAGTGGGAGTGTGAGCAATCCTAGACAGAGAGAAAAGACGCGTCCTGATCTGACCGGAGTGCAGGTGCCCTGCTGAAAATCTGCTGGACTAAGCAGCATCCCCAGTTCAAGCATCAGCTCAAGTAGGAAGCCGAAGGCCACCTACTGATGGCCACCTACCTTTGCTTTAAGCAGTGCTTAGCCAGAGTTAGAGATACTGTTGGGTGACTGAGAATGGCCCCAGGGAAATACCCAAGCTGTGACTTAAGAAAACAGAGAAGGTAAGCAAAGCTGGCCAAGAGTGAGCAGAACAGATATAGGCTGAGGTCATACGATAAGATCATTGCACAAGGCTATATACATGTCACTGGTGAAAAGATTTCCCACCCTCTTTCCAGAGACGTTTTGAAAAGAAATCTGCCAATCCTTAAGAGTACACAAACCTAATTGGTGTTCGGGTTCTCCTGGAACACGACTGGGATGTAATTTCACGTATCCCCAACTCCATTACAGCGTGTTAGCTTTTCATTTCCTTGTGTTGGCCTAAACACAGGGAAGAGGCGATGACTTTCTTTCATATATGTCTTAACGGAATAAAAGTGTTACAGGTTTGGGGTATTTTTAGGCTGAAGTTTTGGGTTCCCTACAGTATTTCCTACTGAACTGTCACATTTATGTACGCTCTTGGAGAAACACTAGAAGAACTTGTTTATACAACATTTTTGTGGGCCACTCTGTTCCATATTTGGCTCATCAGGTAAAGAGGAAAAATAAATCTGTAGAAAGGACTTTCGCTCAGTCCCCTCGGCACAAACTGTTTTCAACATTTTTCCCAGCATGCAGTTTCTGATCCATAATGCTTTTGAAATTTCTGTGACCACAGTGAGCTTGGGCCTTGCTGGTTTTTTTTTCTACTAAAGTAAGTTTTTTATTAGAGTAATTCATTGTTGCTGTCTAATTAGCTACAGGGTATCTCATTATTTATATGTTTATGCCAAGCTGCAAACCATGCTGTCATATAATAACTCAAGCATAACGATTAAAAGAGCTAAAACAAACCAAAATCTAGTTTTTGCATTTCTTCAACCAGAAGAATACAGACAAATACTGTTGACGCTTTTTTTATGTTCTCATTTCAGTGGACTTTTAAAAATAGATTTTTGCAGCTAGTACAGACAAAGGTACGCTGAGTTTCTTTCCTACGGTTTTCTGTGTGAGGTTGGGAACGCTTGGATGAGAAACCGCTCAGGCTGAGCGTCCTCATTCAGCCAGCTGACCGCTCCTGCTGTGGCTGCAGGGGACGCCTCCCTCCCTGCCCTTCATCCCAGGCCTGATGCCCTACCATAACGCCAGTGGTGGCAGCAGCAATCGCGCAGCACGTGGCTGACCGCCTCGAGCCACTCCTCTGACAGCTATGTACCTTTTTATTGGTTCGTTTTCAACCGAGCCGCGCGGCCGGTGCCTCCCCCCCTGGAGCCACTCCTCTGACAGCTATGTACCTTTTTATTGGTTCGTTTTCAACTCTGTTCATGAGCTGGTCCATCTCACCGCGTGGCTGGACTCTGGCTGGTGCATCTTTTCAAGCCGTCCTCAAACAGAAGTCAAGCCCAGACCAAGAGATAAGAGTGCAGGATCCTGGCCACGAGTCCACCGGGAGGGCTCCAGCTGATGCTAAGTAGGTGTTGAAAAGGTCTCATTTCACTGGGGGAGCACATGGGCTGGACTCAGTTTCCAAAGTCTGGGACACCACACCCTTGGGCTCACTTTTGTGAAGGCAGCAGCTGTGCGGTCCAAGGAAAACGGAATGAGATGCAGCTGCTGGGTTCAGCGGCAAGCTCTGCTCTGCCACTCCCTAAAGCATCCCAGAGGCCGCTGCAGCTCCCGAGGCTTTCCAAAACATGTTCCTAACCCAGTTATGATACACTGACTCTGGGTCCTTATCAAATGTTGATTCGCTTCGAATTATGGATACATGTTAAATAAATTAATTGGTTTATTCCTTACAAATATATGACCTCACTGGTTATTACAAAAGCAATTCACTTTAAGTCTTGTCATTTATCCTTTTCTGTTGTCTCAACCCTTAAATATCTTAGCCAACACGAGAGGCCAGGGAGATTTATAATATATTAAAAGCAGGTCTCTTTTTAAGGCAAACAGCTTGGGGCAGCTAGGAACCACAGACTTAATTTCTTTTTTCTGTGTCCTGTAATATATAACAGTCATATTAGCTTTTTGGTTGTGTTTGTTTTGTGGTTTTTTTAAATCTCCCCAGCACTAGAAGCTTCTCTGCCAAGTGTTACAGTAATACTTAAAAACACCTCAAAGTAAGGATTTAGAATGGAAAAACTGACACACCAACACTGAAAGTGCCAGAGACTCTGCTCTTGTACGACTTCTCTTGTGCATGCCTTTCCAAATGAAACGGACTTGTCAAGATTATTAAAGTTGAACGTCGACTATGTATTTGATTTCCAAACTCTGGAGTAAAATACCCGGTTTAACAGAGCAGCTGAAATCTCACTCTCCTGACCTCAATGAAGGGCTGGAGACTTGCAGCTGTGCCTGTGACGTAGAAATTTTCATAGCTTCAGAGAAACAAGAGCTGAAGTTGGCACATCCAAATTGTAAATACGATTTGATAATTATAGTGTCTGTGATCTCATGGAATAGTTTTTCCTTTGTATTGCAACATTTTCGTTTCAATATTTTTATGTTGGCTCACGGCTTTTATTTACATATTCTGATGTAACCAGAAAACACTACAGTGTCTCTGAAAAATATTCTTCTGTAATACTGGGATGCTTTACTTCTTCAGCCTAAGCATATTGCAAAATTAACTGATGTAACCAGAAAACACAGTGTCTCTGAAAAATACTTTCCTTCTGTAATACTGGGATGCTTTACTTCTTCAGCCTAAGCATATTGCAAAATTAATTTGTTTAGTTTTCGAAATTGAAAGTTCTTTTTATAAACTTTTTACTGTACATAATAGATGCCGCCATAAACTTGCCAGAAAATGAACAGCTCGGAAGAGATTTTTCAAAGTGCAGAGCATTTTAGACACTGCTGTTTTCTTCTGTAGAAAGTTGCAGCCCTCAGAATTCCAGCATTCTGGTGTGATCAGCTCTAGGTAAACCTACACGGATTTCTGAATTTCCAAATCAAACAATCCCTTTCCCTAATACTTCATCGATGTGATCAAAATAAGCCATGAAACATTTTTCCTTCTTGGATGTGCCTGGGAACTTTGACAGAAATCAACAAAGAAACTGTACATGTAACGTTTCCAAAACTGAGGGTTCAATCTTCCCACCTCACCAAAATGTGAATTACAAAAACTGATGATGATTATCGCTAGATTAGAGGACAGAGAGGTATTGTTTAAAGCTCTTTAAAATAGTCCCCTGTTCTGAACCATCCCCAGGCTTAGTCGTCCCTCTGCAGTGGGAACAGAAGACAAATTACTACAAATCTTCTATGACACATTTCTTCTGCACCAGCTGGCATTTTTGTTAATGTTGAATTACATCAGGGTGCATTTAGATAAAAATTGAAATACAATTAATGTGCCTAAAAAGAATCCTAACATTTTGATCATTGGGTGAATTTCTTTGAAATTGCAAACCGAATTAAAAGCAAGATGATGAAGATACATGTTGAATTTTAAGACTGTTTATTAAACAATGTGTATGTGTAGTTAGGTAACTGACACAATTATTTCAGAGCACCACGTTACAGAAGCAGTAGATCTTATCTTACCACTCTTTACTTTTTTATTCATTAAAAGAGGAAAAAAAAGTTGTTGGTTTTTTTTCCCTAAGGGCTTTCTTTACATTGTCCACATTAAAGAGAGACCTTTAAAAGTACCTAGTGATTTCACCATCATTTGTTGTCGGCTTTAAATAACATTCAGCTAGCTTACACGATTTGTGATCTCCATTTGCAGGCGGCTGCTCTTTTCAAAGTCATTCTTCAGAACGGATCCAGGCATCCACATCTAGACTTAGATGTCTAAGTAAGTCAAGCAGCACATTTTTTGCATGGCAGAAGGCCAATGACGCGTGCAGGCATTTGCCACTTCGGAGATCCACCTCTGTGTAGATGCCTAACACCAGGCACGCAGAGCTGAAGAGGCAGATCAGGATACGTTAGCTGTCCCTGCAAAAATTGCCACGGCAGTTACCTTGCACGTGTTATTTCAAAAGAGAGAGGGAATGGCTCGCCAGGGGTAAATGCCGGAAAAACTTGACTCGTTTAACATTCCTACGTCTCTTACACTGAAAATCTGTTCTGCTTCATTGTTGAATCAGGCTGACGGTGCTTTTCCCCGACTAATAGGTGCCAGGGATCATCTAAGTTCCTGGGGACCTACTATTGCTGAAGAATTGAGTTCTACTGGCAGGGTGGGGGGTATGGGGTGTGGGGTGTATGTGTGTGTGTGTGTGTATCTTACCCTCTGTGTAACACAATTTCCACAATCTTCTAAAAACTCCATAACTTATTCAAGATGGTGATGTTTAGCAAGGTTTTGGATATAATTTCTAAGCAGGCATTCTGCAGTTAGGTGATTATTCTGTCACTTGAAAAGTCTTGGACAGTTGTCCAAGAAAAATCAGATTACTTCAGATACTATTGTGAAATCATCCAATTATTCAAAAAATGTTAGAAATTATCTTGGCACTATTAGATATCACTGAGCCAAGAAGATGTCATAACTGGAGTGCACTGGAAATAAAATAAGTTGTATTTTGTGCAGATCCCAAGTTAGTTTCACAATACCCCTTGGAATTGTCATCGGTTATTGAGAAGAAAGCTTGCAAAATTCACTTGTTAAAAGGTCTAATTTAGGAGACAAGAAGGTCATCAAAACATAAAGATCACAGAATCACAGAATAGTAGGAGCTGGAAGGGACCTCTAGGGATCATCCGGTTCAACCCTCCTGTTGAAGCAGGTTGCCCAGGATCGTGTTCAGGCAGGTTTTGGAAGTCTCCAGAGAAGGAGACACCACATTCTCGTTGTTCCATTGCAGTTCCAGGGCTCTATTACCCTCAAAGGAAAGAAGTTTTTCCTCACGTTCAGATGGAACTTCCTGTGTTCCACTTTGAGCCTATTACCCCTCATCTTATCACTGGGCACCACTGACAAGAGCCTGACCCCATCCTCCGGACACCAAGCACTGATAAGATTCCCTTTGTCTTCTTTTCTTCAGGCTAAACAGAATCACAGAATAGTAGGAGCTGGAAGGGACCTCTAGGGATCATCCGGTTCAACCCTCCTGTTGAAGCAGGTTGCCCAGGATCGTGTTCAGGCAGGTTTTGGAAGTCTCCAGAGAAGGAGACACCACATTCTCGTTGTTCCATTGCAGTTCCAGGGCTCTATTACCCTCAAAGGAAAGAAGTTTTTCCTCACGTTCAGATGGAACTTCCTGTGTTCCACTTTGAGCCTATTACACCTCATCTTCTCACTGGGCACCACTGACAAGAGCCTGACCCCATCCTCCGGACACCAAGCACTGATAAGATTCCCTTTGTCTTCTTTTCTTCAGGCTAAACAGCTCCAGGTCTCTCAGCCTTTCCTCATAAGAGAGATGCTCCAGTCCCCTCATCATCTTTCCAGCTCTCCGCTGGACTCTCTCCAGTATCTCCCTGTCTCTCTTGACCCGTGGAGCCCAGAAATGGACACAGTGCTCCAGATGTGGCCTCACTAGGGCAGAGTAGAGGGAAAGAAACTCTCGACCTACTAGTCACACTCGAGTTCTTCATCCACCCCAGGACACCATTGACCTTCTTGGCCAGAGGAGCACACTGCTGGCTCATGGTTAGCTTGTTGTCCACCAGGACTCTTAGGTACTTTTCTGCAGAGCTTCTTTCCAGCAGGTCAACTCCCAACCCACCCTGCTGCATTGGGTTATTCCTCCCCAGGTGCAGGACCCTACATTTGCCCTTGTTGAATTTCATCAGGTTCCTCTCCACCCAACTCTCCAGCCTGTCCAGGTCTCTCCGGATGGCAGCACAGCCTTCTGGTGCATCAGCCACTTCTCCCAGTTTCATATCATCAGCAAACCTGCTTAGGGTACACTCCGTCCTTTCATCCAGGTCATTGACGAGTATGTTGAACAAGACTGGACCCAGTACTGACCCCTGGGGAACACCACTAGCTACAGGCCTCCAACTAGACTCTGTGCGGCTGATCACAACCCTCTGAGCTCTGCCATTCAGCCAGTTCTCCGTTCTCACTGTCCACTCATCCAATCCACACTTCCTAAGCTTCCCTATGAGGATGTTATGGGAGACAGTGTCAAAAGCCTTGCTGAAGTTGAGGTAGACAACATCCGCTGCTCTCCCCCCCCCATCTACCCAGATAGTCACTCCATCACAGAAGGCTATAGGATTGGCCAAGATAGATTCCTTTGTTTAAGAAAAAGCTAGGCCAGCTTATACTGACTGTAGGTCTGTATAGAAGTTCCAGGTAATTTAGACAGCCTTATTCCAAAGTTTGATGTGAGTTTTATAGAATTTTGATAACTGTTTCAGTCCCATGGTAAAGCTTCCCTTACCGGGTACCCATTGGACTACTGTGTTCAGGCCTGCCACACCACACCATGGCCTTAAACTTCGTGATCATGAGGATGCCTCAGCATACACCTTTTCGTCTGTCAGCAGAAGTAGGGCCTTGTGTCTTCTGGCATTTGGCATCAATCTGTATGCTGATGGCCTCATTTGGGAAATGTACTTCCTCTCAGATGGGGTCAACTGGCTTCCCAGTACTGTGTTTCTACTTAAACAACCAACAGAAGTCTCTGGAAAAAACTAGATCATCTGTGGAAAAAAAAAAAAAAAAAAAAAAAAAAAAAAAAAAAAAAAAAAAAATGGATCACAGTAGCTTCTCTCTCCATGCAAGACTCAGTACTTTGCAGACTACAAAGACAGGAGTAAAGGGGAAGTTTCCTCCAGAAACTTCTTATCTCAGGTAGCCTCCTTGCCTCTGATTCACCCTAACCTGTTTTTTCTTAGCCCCATGGCTCATTGTCTCTAATCCCTTCTGCTTTTGATTTCTTGAGTACATACTGCATGGGCAGGGCTGTACAGCAGAAAATACATGACTAACATTGCTCTTCACCTTCTTCCCAGGAACACGTGATGATTCAAACATATAGAAATAGGCTTTACAGAGGTTTCCCAATTAGTCACTTCTTAATTTAGCATGAAGCAGATCCACACAGAATTGCAACCTACCCAAATACAACGAGTAGAGTTCTCTGGGTACAGACCAGAATTACCAGGACTCGGGTCATCACCACCCATGAGGAGGTCCTGGGAAGAGTCTCTATCTGGTAAAGGATAAGAAAGGTCTGGGTCATTGCTCAAGCATTCTGATGCTCAAAGACAAGAAGAGAAACCCCTGAAATGTATAGTCTATAGAGTTAGTTAGGTGATTTTATGTGAATTAATTAAAACATTTCCAATGTCTCCCTAAGAAACTACTGTCTCCTATGAGCATTTTTCGCATGTGTCCACAAATTGAAAGACAGTCTAGAATTCTCATTAGTCTTCACATGCTTTTATCACAAATACATCACTTTAAACATCCGTCTGTTTCACCTGTTAACCGAGCAACATCTATTTCCCAACCTCTTATTATAGACTGGTAAGCCTCCGGTGATTTATAACCTCACTTTGGGAACCTCACTTCCACTGACTTAAGCAATCAAGGTCCAGATGTCTTCAGACAGGAAGCCTGAATTTTCTCCTTCACACTTCTGTTTTGCTGAAGTCAAATGGATAAAACCGCTCTCAAACCTCGCCCTTTCACAGAAAAAAACATGAAGCGGGAAGAGATGTGGTAAGAACTGTAATATTGTAATAATTTTTCTTGCACCACCTGTGGACTAAATCAATGTTTTATAGGAAAAAAAATATACTTTTATTTTGTTTCTTGGATGTCCAGAAATTATCAGACTTGTTCTGCTCAGGCATCAGATCTTGCCTGACTTCTCACATGCAAATCTCAGCTACCAGGAGTGTTTTACAGGGTTTTCAACTTTGGCACTGTTTCTTTGAGAGGCATATACATGGCATACAGACGAGATTGGGAATTTGGTCACCTTCCAATCACTCATGCATAGATTAACTGGATGCAGGGGTTTATTTGTACACCTTTTTTGAAGGGATATCTTGTGCCTTCTAAAGCGAATCTCCATACAAAAAGCGCGCATACTAAATATTGGGACATAAGCACTGTGTCCTGAGGAAGACCTAACAGCGTTTCATCACCAAAAATGAAATTAAAGTGAATGCCATGGGCTTGTTAAGAACATGCCTGCTTCTGTGACTGCACTCTTGTTATAATCTGAATACATAACTGCAAATGTCTAACTGGCTGCACATTTGGTGGTCATTATTTCAAAAGGGAGGAATTTGCTAGCGGTTACCACACAGTGATAATCTGGCGTTACCACTTTCACTAAATTTAGAACAGGAAATGACTGCAGTAACTGACACAGCACTCCCATGAGCACGTCAGGCCGAGACTGCCACTGCAAGGAGTGGCCCTTCCTCATCCCCACCCCTGCTGCTCCCTGCTCCTGCCCCAGAGCCATCCTCCGCTTTTCCAGAGAAAGCACCCCATGTGCTCCCTCTTCCCCGGGGTGAAGGCGCACACACAGGTGGGAGCTACTGTTGCAAGCAGCCCCTGTTTACTGGGTGGGCACACGAGTAGCCAAGCAGGACATGACGTGAAAAGGGGAGAAGGAACCACGGAGATGATGGACAATTTGGGAAAAGCAGAGGATGTGGTGCATGGGCTTAGCCTGTCTTAGACATCATACGAAACTGCAGCAGCAAACATTGACTTCTGAGTCACTCATGCACAAGGACTGAATTTCTTTATAATTCCCTTCTTTATAATTGGATATTTCTATTTACCTGACCTTGGCAAATTCACAGTTATTTATTATGGAACAACAACATTTGTACAATTCAAAACGCAGTTTCACACCTGAAAATCCTGCAGCTGGTGGTTACCATCCTTTCAGAAAGAACAGTGCTTCGAGGCGTATGAGCAGATCTCTTCATCCTGCACCTTGCAGCTGCAAGTACGACCAGCCTGCGAATCCATGAATAGGGAGCAGGTGCGTCTGAGCAATGTGCACTTGCCTTTCCTAAGGAATTCACCCACAAAGACTTTCTATACTGTCCTTAATTGTAATGGCCTTTCGTTGCTCACTTTTCCCTGTAGAAAACTGCGTGAGGGCTTCCTCACCCTTTATACTTACTGATTGCTTCTGTGGGAGACAGCAGTGACTGTGTCGTGGATATGGAATAACTAACTCACATTAATTTTTAATATTTCTGAAGCTAAAAGTTAAACTCATTACTAAGATTAACCTGGATGAATTTCCAGTCTTTGAAGTTAAAAACACGCTTTATCTTAGACAATCATTCTTTAAAAGCCTTATTACATTTTCCCAGCACATTTCATGAGAGTTTTCTCCATCCAGTTGAGTTGCTAGTTTATTTAACCCTCACAGCTATGTCTTTATTAATCCTCACTCATTCACCTATAAAATGTCATTAACTGTCATTCTTGGTCAAAGTAGTAGTTGAAAGTAGCAGTATTAGCTCCCAGCTCTCTATCTCATTACTGCTCAGATAATTCAGTGATGGGGTGAATATTCAGGGAGATAGATCAGTGAAGGCTGACAAGCTTCTGATTCAATATTTGTCAAATTTCGGCATTGAATGGCAGACTTAATCAACAAAAAGCAAATGAGTACTTTTTGGGTTTGGAGAAAACACAGTTGGTTCATGCAGAAATACACCTTATAAATGGAGAAAACACTCTTGCACCCAAACACAGGGCTGGGAGTCAGGCGGGACAAACGATCCCTTTGTTACCCCCACGCGTTTCCTGTAAATCATGCTTCCTTGTTGCTAACTGTCTGCGCAGTGAGAATCATCCTTCCCCTATTTGCCCTGAACACTTGAGAAAGGACCACATTTTACCTCCTTTTTGCTTCAGCAGCTGAAACAAGCTCATATGTTGTTGTTACCAAGTCAAAACAAGACCCGTAGTTACTGGGTTGCCCACATCTCTTCAGTTGCACATTCACAAAGTAGCTCAGGCAGCTTCTCATTCAGCTTTTCGCTCTCTCGTGCCTCTATTAAAACATCTTCTCTGAACCTGCCAGAACTCAAAAGAGTTTTTCTCTCCTGCTCTTTGAAGCGTGCCAAGATACATTCACCTACTCTTAGCAGGTCACCAGAAAGAAAACGGGTCATATTTATTCCTGTCCCAGCCCCACCCACTTGCTTGCAATTACACTGTTGCTCTTCAATCGCTGACAAAATATTTGAAAACCATGTGCATCAAAGAGACACTTATGCACCTCCAGGAAATGCTTCCTTCTCTTCTCCAAACAGAAGTCAGTCAAAAATCATGGCTCCTGACTAAAGTGCAGAACTGTGAAGCTCAGCTGGTAGCAGGTTATCCGTGTGTCTGCCAAAAGTAAAGAAGTATTTTTTGTGTTCCAAGGATACAGTAAATCACCCTGAATATGTAAGTTATGAGGGAACATGAACATCTTTCAGATTAAAATTGTCTGAGCATCAATTTTCATTTCCCACTCTGGCCATTCAGTTCTCTGTAAATATTGTACCTGAAGCTATCAATACGTGTAAGTATGTGGTATGGTAACCCAGCGTACGCTGACAACGAAGCCAGCGGAGATACACCAGTTCGATGAATCTCAGCTAGGGAAGACGTGAGCATTTAGCCCACGCAATGGTAACACACAGATGAACTGGCTTTCTTCTTTCAATTCAAATTGATGTGGGCAAGTGGATTTGTCCAAACAAACTGAATACCATTACCTGACTATCAGACACTCTCTTTTACTTCTTGCAAGTAATAGTGACCTAATAATTGAAAGCAATTCAAAAGCAAATAAAAAAGAAATTTTCAGACAAAAGTAAATGTTTTCAGATACATACTTGCCGAGAACAGTCACTTAAGGGTACCTCTCAGCTCAAGTCTGGTGAATACGCATAGCTGCACACACAGGTATTCAAACTCTCTTTGTTTTCACATTTCATGAAAAGTTAAAAGAATTTTTCGTTCTATGACGCTAAAAAACTAAAGCCACATCAGATCTTTTAATCACATTCATGATTGTCCTTTATTATTCACACGTATACAAACCGAAAAGATATGCATAAATTCACATATATATATATATATAAATACTGCATACACCTCACACAAGGAGTGATACAGGTTTCATGGTTGTGACTGAGGCTAAGTTTACATTTTTACAAAAGCGAACCAAGAGGAGAATCAGACATTAAGAGTGCATCTGCAGGCTGGTAGAGACATATTATCATCATCACCATCACGGCTTGGCTTCGCGAACAAAGATCTGGGAAGGGCTTTCCCCACGCTCACTGCAAGCGATGAGTGCACCCTTCGGGGCTGCGCGGTGGATCTTTTAGGTGAGGCGCAGCGTGCGCGGAACTGGCTCCACCCTTTACACCTGAGGTTCATCTGCCAGGGCCCAGCGAGCTTGGATGGTGACAGCGAAGTCCTCGGGTCGTAGGTTTGGTTAGAGTGTCCTTCTCTCAGATGATGGATGAGCCTTACAGGGCTAAACGAGCTCCATCTGCCCGGGTCTGGAGTCAGAGTTGTCCTTCTCCTAGGATGGTGCCCGAAGGCTAGTGAGCCCATCCTGCCCGTGGACACACTGTGTCTGACCCTTCAGCCGAGACCTGTATGGCC
>NW_010390133.1:11587-11912 GCF_000710305.1 Buceros rhinoceros silvestris | reverse complement strand
GGGGGGTGCCAAGGAAAGAGCCACTGCTCGCCCCCCGGACATCACAGACCCGGGCACGGGGCGGCCGGGGCTGCCAAGAACGGGAGTCCTGGAGGCTAAGAGACATATTATATTATCATATTATCACGTATTAATTACATATTATATAAATTATACATAACACATGGAGAGATATTTACAAGTCAAGAGCTACACTATCACAAAACAAGTCAGAAGAATCCAGGCTGCGAGTTTGATTTTTCACAGTAAATTACTTTTCTATCACTAGGTTTATTGTATCTTAAAATAAACACTTCCAAGATTTTTGGTTTCCATTTCTCAACTG
>NW_010390133.1:0-11438 GCF_000710305.1 Buceros rhinoceros silvestris | reverse complement strand
AGGAATGCTTGAATTCGCTTTTTGTCCCCCCGGTCACATCACAATAGAGAGAAGACAGAGCTGAACCATCTCCTGCCGGGATTAGATGAGTTACCAGGGCCTAAGGAGTCTACCTTATCTTTAATCGGATAACATTTTTATATTTCCATAGCCACATCTTACTATAATTATATTTTTAATGGAATGCTGGAGAGCCAGTAAACATAAAAGGAATCTGAAATGTCAGCAAATTTAAATTAAATGGAATTAGAGAGAGTCAACTAAATTGAGAGAAAACATTTTTATTGGCTTTGCAGAAACCCAGCCATTTTTTCAGGCTTCATGCAAAACAAAGGGCCATTTATTTAATGCAAAATGTAGTTATTGGACTTTGAATGTTTTCTTGGCAAAATGATCAAGGTAGGATGTGTAAATAATGCTTTTCCACTTAGATAATTTGTGAAAATACTTCATTAGTCTACAGTAGAATTTTATTGCCATGGCAGTGTGCAATTGCCTCAGCAGTGTGCAGCCGCCACGTGAACCATAATGCATCTGTTGTTTCAGCAACATTTTTTGGCATTAGAGTGACAGTCTGTACTGCAAAGTGTCAGGCTCTCACTAGAGGATATCTGGGGGTCCATCCTCTTCTCATTCAGTGCAGTTCTTCAACAGCCATAACTTACCTCCACTGAGCTCAGAAAATAACTCTGATTTGCCATTGTCTGGAAATTAATACTGAACTTGAATGTAATGCCCTGATGTTGGTACAAGGGTTTGGTGCTGGGAGACTTTGTAAGGAGAAGCTGGGGCTGCCCTGTGATGGACACAGCCAGTTCCAGAGAGCTCCAACCAACCCACCGCAGGGCACGGCTGAGCCCATCAGCAAAGACGGTGGTGCCTCCAGGAAAAAGTGTTTCAGGGCGGGCAAATGTAAGCAGTGAGGGAAAATAGTGAAAGAGCCCTGCAGATACTAAGGCCAATGAAGGAGGTAAGGAGGTGCTCCAAGTGCCACAGCAGGGGCTCCCCTGAAGCCTCTGGAGGAGATCACAGTGGAGCTGGTATTTCCCTGGAGCCGGTGGAGAAGGCTGTGGTGGAGCAGATATCCACTCTGCCACCCAGGGAGGCAGATACATTCTGAGGGCATGGCAACCCGTTGAGAGCCTACACTGCAGTGGGTTCTCCTGACAGGAAGCACATCCTGTGGTGGACCCGTGCTGGGGCAGCCTTGTCCTGAGAGGACTGATGCTGGAGCAGGGAAAAGTGTGAGAAGGACAGAGCAGCAAAGAAGAACTGTCCTGAACTGACTACAAGCCCCATACTCCATCTCCTTGTGCCACTTCAGGGGAGGAGGGAGGGGAGTTGGGAGAGCAGGAAGGTGTTCTGTTTTTTTCCTTTGTTTCTCACCATCCAACTCTGTGTTACTTGGCAATAAAATAATTCTCCTCAAGTCAAGTCGAGTCTGTTTTGCCTGGGATGGTAATTAGTAACGGATGTCCTTGCCTTTATCTCAACCATGAGCTTTTTCATCATATTTTCTCCCCCATCCTGCTACGGAGAGGGAATGAGAAAGGCTGGGTGAATGCATGGCAGCTGGAGAAGGCCAATCCACCACATGCTCTCTACCATAGTCACTGTTACTTTTTATAAGCAAGAATATCTATTTTCTTTTACAATATGCTGCTGCTTCTGAAGTGTTTCTAGTGCAGCTCAAACCACATTCTTGCTTCACAGTGCTGCAAAATCGGGAACTTGAGAACTGCGCAGATATGGCAGAAGGAAACGTATGTCAGATGCTCACTATGATTTCTGGCTTATCTTGCCCTTAGTGACATTAATCTCTCTTACACTTATTGTGCCTAATACAGTCTCTGGAACCAAGAGAAAAAATTACTCTGAAAATGTTACACATTTGAAATAAAATTATTCAGCTTCTAATACTTTAATATAATGAAAAACAAATCTTGAAGACAACTCTTTGAAGATATCATAACGCTAAGTTCATATTTTAAAGATCCAATCTTTAGTTTAATATAATTATTTTGAAATGGAAATATTTCTGTGGGGAAATATTTTAATGTACTAAACCTTTGAATAAAATGAAAAATGTACTTACCAGCAAACAAAGAAACCACAGCTAATATGTGGCTAAGTAAAAACCTAGCAAATAAAAAAGAGGCAAGGTACCCAAGACTGTATTGCCAGAAGACTGCAAATAGGATTTCCCTTAAGCTACCAGAAGGTATAAGGTTAGCCCTTATACTACTGGTGGAAAACTTCTGCCAACACCAGATCGCATGAAACATCATATATGGTCCTTAAAGATCACGTATGAATCTCAGCGTGCAGTGAATTTAAAAATTATTAGGAATGTAAGGCCAAACACAACTACCAAGAAAAAAAAATTTTAGACTTTATTGTCTGAGTATAAATATCCATATTCGTGCTTTTTTCATTATAATGTTCTTTTATTCGACAGTATTCTTGGAAAACTGAAGACCATTACATCCATTCTGGTCTGCTCCAAGCAACTATCCTTATGACAAGCTGAGCAAAACTGTATCTTACTGAAGCAAGTTCCAGGTGTCAGCTGACAGGATGATCTCAGCTGGTCATTAACTTTGTTTGGCAATAGTACTTTTAGAAATATAACACAGTCAAATTTTTCCATTTTGCTTATTTATTTGCTTTTGTGGCCACAGCCATGGGCATTTTGCTGACCCAGGAACCCAGCATAATCAACTCCCTTTCCAGCTCCATTTCTATTTGGATGGGCCTTCCTGAATAAAAGAGACTGAACACAACTCTTAAGATCTTAGTGACTCTTTGGCAAACCAGATTAATACAACGTGTCATAAAGAAGTCTGCTCAATAGTTTGCTGGAGGTACAAGGGACGACCATTGAGCCTTTCCTGAAAGGCAGAACAAAGTTCTGCCGACATCAGTGAGGGCTATTTTTTATCTTCGCAAAAATGAATCTATAATCAGTACTGTAACCAAAGAATGAGTTAATTTCAAGAAAATAATTTATCATACAGAAAAGATCCTAAACATAAAGTAATGTATAAGTTGATTTTCTGTGGAAATCTCTTGTTTGTTCATGAAGAAGAATCATACAGTTCTTCAGTTTTGCTGTGTACATCAGGTTAAAAGTCAGATCAGATGCCACTGCACATTAGAAGTACCCAAGGCAGTCATCAATTACTATCCTAAGCAAGGTGCACCTCCTTTCCAAACAGATTTGACAAAAAATAAGTTGACAGAACTAGGTCAAATTCTACGTCCAAAATGCAAATAAAATGAATGAATTTCACCTATGTTCAGAAGATTTTCATAAGACCTAATAAACACTAATAAACACTTAAATAATACCGAAGTCCTCAAAACAGACATTTAACTCCATAAACTATGTGTAGACTTTCTCCTGGCCTTTTGAACAGGGAAGAACTATTTCTGAAATACATATCCTGTTATTTGGGATTGTTTACCCAGAATAATATAACCTTCAGGACCTTAACGAATTTTAATTTAGTTTAATCTCGGAGTTAATATATTTCAGCAAATTAAGTGACATCCACGTTTGTGTCAGAGGCGGGCTAAGTGTGAAGGCCATAAAAGATAATTTAAAAGAAAATCCCCCCCCCCCCCCTTCACTCCCCAAATCTTCCAAACAAGTTTAGGGACTAGAAGAAGGGAACCTTGACAAAACAAAGCTTATAGGAGATAGTTAACATATCACATTGACATGTCGGTTATGGTGGTTTCAATTTTAATTTTTGGCAAGTCCAGTGCCACTACTCTGCTCCGTGTTTCAGTTCCCTGGTCTCAGAGCTACCAAACCAAGCAAGGACTCAATATAATGCACAGAAATGTAAGAAGAACTCTGAAAGAAAACAAAATTTGAGAGCTTTGGAGCAAAATTTGGGGTTGTATAAAGTGATGAAAAATTCTGACTTTGTTTTCTCTAAATCTGTACGTTCTTTACGTGAAGAGACAATACTAGTTTGTCCACGAGTTTGTTTGCCACTGTGGCAAGGTAGATTGTAAGACACAAACATTACTTTCTCCTGAATATCTTATTATTTTATCTACTCATAAAAAAAAGCTAACCTAAACCGAAAGCTTAAAGCCGCTTTTTAGTATAAAGAAACATAGCAGTATAATCTTTTTTTGTAATATCATGTACAGGTGTATGACTAGTTGCCTCAAAGAGAATTTTGCTAGGTGCTCAAAGATGCTGTGAGGGATGAGGAAAGCATTCCCGAAGTGCAAAAGACACAAAATTCAGGACCCGTATGCTCAGTAAAATGCCCATTTCATTTCAGTACAATAATTAGCATGTAGATATAATTAAATGTTAAAGTGAGTTCTATTTATGCAAAGCTGGATTTAAGGGAGTACGATCCTGTGTTTTCTATGGCTGGCCAAATTACTCCATTTAGCTGAATGATAAAATAAGGTGGGTAAATAATAAAGATAAGTAATTAATAAAGAGGGAATATAAAAGAGAACTGCAGACATAAAAAGCAGTTAATAATACAATATAATAAATAATGTAAGCAAGAAATAAGAGTAAGTAAGGCTCCAGGAGTAGAAAAACATTTGTAGAAAAGATACAACGATCTGGAACCAGGCTGACAGTTTTCTGTCAAAGGTAGGTTTTATTCCCTTAAGCTCACTGTGGTTATCCCAAAGGAGGCTTTCATCTAGATAAATACATACAATATCTGAAAAACAGGGCAAATAGCAAAGAAGTCTGGAAGAAAAAAAAAGTCAGGAACAAAAATAATTTCTAAGGGATTGAATGCAGAAAAGCTCTACAGCCAAAAAGTTGTAATTCTTTAAATTAAAAAAGGTTACCCCCTCCCACCATGAGACAAAATTTAATAGCTTCTATTATAAAAATGTACTTTATTCAACTGAGTCATTCCAGTTAGGAGAAAAATATATTTTTTAATATAATTGAGTTTTGTGAAAGATCTAGAACTTTTGAGAAGCCATTCCAAACTATTGGAGGAGACAGGTACATAAGGGTAAAGGAAACATTATCTTCCTGGCTTTAAGCGCTTCTTTTTTTACCTCAATCATTCAGCATTATAGGTTGTTTAATATTTAATATGGCAGATTATTTGACCTAGGTTGAAACAAGAAGTGGATTTTCTGCACAGAGCATCCAGAGTATCAGTCAAATTACAGCTAATGGCAGTGCTGAGGTTTATTAAAACTCCTGTGGTTCACTTAGCCAAAGAGCTTTCTGGCACCACCAGAAATGACATACTAACATCACTATTAACATTTTAAAGAGTAAATAAAAAGGTATTTAGTGTAAAACAACTGATGTATACAGAAAAAGGTTGAAATATTACCTCTCATCTATAGAACAACCAAACGTTGTCTACCATTTTATTGTCCTTTTCCATCAGACATCAGACACACAACTAGTGATTTCAAAGCATCCCAGATGAAGATAACTGGCCATCTTACGTGGTGGCTCTTACCGTGTGTAGCATCTGCTCCCAACCAGGTGTAAGAATTGTAGAAATGTAGAAGACCTGTAGTAGGTTGCCTAGCTGCTCATAGCCTGTTCCAGAAGCTGCCACTTCAATAGCATTTGAAATTCCAGCCTTCACCTCAGAAATCATTTCTTGTAAAATACACTGAAGATATCTCCTTTGCCTTAATTCTCCTAGAAAATATCAGCATTAACAGTCAGTTTTGTGACATGTATATATACTCCTGTACTCCAGACAGAGCTATGGGGAGAGTGAAAATTCTGAACTGAAATTTCTGAGATGAAAATTATTTAGACTCTGGTTTACCTCCAGAGTGTAGCATGATTAAAAAGAAACTTTATGAAACAGTTTCATGCTGGTGTAAAATCAAAGGCAGCATAGATTAGCTGTCCTTTTAGGAACTACTTTCCTCACTTCTGACCCAGTAAAAGCCTGAAAAATAGGTAAGTTTGAAAAGGAATATGGTCAGCGTGGCATTAAAATCACAGGAGTTGAAACTTAGCAGAAAGTTCTCCCAGAATTACCGCAACAGTTTGTTAAGGTCTCTCTCTGCTCCCTGGTTGGATCACTTGCTGTAAAGTGTGGGCAGAGTTTGACACTGCAAAACAGGGGAATAAATTACAGAGCTAAACTGGGAGAAGGAAAGCTCCTCTCCTCTGATACATCAAAAGCAGGTTGCCTTCCTGGCTGATCCTCAAAACATGATGCCATCTAACATTTTACGCTGCCTGCCACCATCTACCTCTTATTTTACAGCTGAGATGCACATATTTTCTTTAAAAGATACAGCAAAGACAAGAACAGAGTTTAGACAGAACAACTACGAACACAAGTTTTCCACTCAAGAAAAGAAAAAGGTTTTGTCAGGGAGGAAAGGACTTGGTATGAAAGCTAAAATCTTTCCCCTTGTACGTGAAAGATACACACAGCAGAGCATACATTGAAAAAGCGTTCCCTGATAAAAACAAAATCCTTCTCTGTTGCTTTACTAATTACATAAGAGTTGGGAATCCACAGGGGTATAGTAACCTCCTTGGTTTTATTTTAACAGTTCATGTTACGATCAAGGTCTTACTACACAAGAGCATTTAATGTGGAACCACTACAGTCAATGTAAACTTTCAGAGGTTAACACAGCTTTTTTTTTGTAAATTAAGTCTTAAAAAAAGAAAAGCAAAAATGTGAAATGTTCCCAGAATGCCTGCCAAGATCCACACAGCCTCATTTTTTGTGGACAAGTTACAACTCCTTTAAAACGTTTTTTAATGGAAATACAAATGTTGGTACAATTTATAGAGACCGAATGCCATAAATAGAGGATTTAAAGGTTTTATACTCCTTTCCAGATGTTATCATTTATAGAGACCGAATGCCATAAATAGAGGATTTAAAGGTTTTATACTCCTTTCCAGATGTTCTCTACAGAAATGCTTTCCTTGGCAACTCTTCTTTGCAGTTTCCCATAACGTTAATTAGCACCTCAGTCTGGACTTTCGGGTACATGAGTCTTTTACCCCCTTCAAGTTTTTTTACAATTTGAGGATCATTGTCCTTTGCTTGGCCAAAAGTGTATTTTTATACTGATGGAAACCAGAATGTTAGCAGCAGTTCTCACAGCGTCATAGACTGGCTGAGGCTGGAGGTCACCCCTGGAGATCATCTAGTCCAACCTCCTGCTCAGAGAAGGGGCTGCTGCTGCAGGTTGCCCGGAATTGCATCCAGATGGCTTTTGAATATCTCCAAGGGTGGAGACTCCACAAGATCTCTGGGTAACCTGCTCCAGTATTTGATCATCCTTACCATAAAAAAGTTTTTTCTTATGTTTAAATGGAATTTCTTGCATTTCAGTTTGTGATCCATTTGCCTTTAATTCCAACAGGTAATAATGAAGGCTCCCAACTCCACAGAATGAAGACTTGCATGAAAACATAAGCAGAGGGTGAAGAATTGAAGGCCTAGTCCCCCAACAGAGCAGGATGGTCATCCTGCTGCTACAAATAACAACTCACTCTCTGTATAAGTAGTAAGAAACGTTGCCAAACAAATGAGTTCACGGATGCTCTGGCCTGCGTATCTAACCAACAGCCTCCCACCTTTCTCCCACTGTGGAATGTAAATGCAATAGGGACACAGAGCTGGATTGCCGTTGGATATGTCATGGCTGTGTGCATGTCATCAGGAGGACCTGCAACACGGAATCCAGTAGGGCCAAATAACAGATGAACGTAAATGTCACTTGTCATCAGTAATGATACAAGACATAACTCTCAAAACACGTATTCTTTTAAAAACTAATGTAATGCATATTTCTTTGGTGAGTCGAGGCGAGGAAGTTAACCACAGAGATATAGTTATTATGATTATTTTAATATCCTTCCTGGAACTTCGATCGAGAGGATATTACGTATTTCTTTTTTTGTGAAGAAACTGCAACAGTCAAAAGAAAAACTTACCCTGGGTGTTGTACTTAGTATTTGACAACATACATAAAATCACAGCTGGATAGCTAAACCTCCTTATTTAATGATTACATATCTAAGAGATTTCTTTTACATATTGGTTCAGCTAACAGTCAGCAAACACTGTGCTGATGGTATCCACGCCTATATGCTACGTTCTAACAAAAGAATATTAATAAGTAGTTATTTGAATAGAATGTTAGATAGGTATATCTATTCCAAAGCCTCTGTAGTAAGATAATGGATTTGTTGGCAAGGCACAAATTTTGAACAGAGGCAGCTTCTTTTCCACAAACTGAGATCTCAACTTTGTGTTAAATACGTGCAGTTTTAAGATTAGACTTAAGATCCTCCTCCCTTGATATGTTTAACTCCTTTCAGCATGACAGATAGTCTGAATGACTTCCTTATCCTAAAATTGCTCACTCGTTCACATCTTTGCAATGCTGGAAGCAGAAAAGAGACCAAAAGGCTCATAGGTGATTCTATCAACAGTTTAAAAAAAAAAAGACCTAACCTATTTTGTTACTTAACGATCTGTAATTCACATGACTCATAACTAGTACCTGAGATTATAGAACAGAACATACGTGATTGGGGGGGGGCTATATCTATGTATTAAACACTGTTTCTTTGTACCTCCAGTCAGTTTCTGGTGTTCACAGAAAGCTGTAACGTGGCAAAGATGACAAAACCGCACAAAATCCAGAACTTATCCAAAGGCCTTTTTGCTTTGTTTTTAAATTGAGTAGGTTTGACATTAACGGTGTTATATTCATGTGACTTGTTGAAACAGCCATTCCCCTACATTTATGCTTAGTTCTTTTTAAAAGAATAATCTACTTAAACTCCCTGGGATTGACTATCTACATATCACTGGGCAAAGCAATCTCCAATCCTGCACCCTGCGAGTAGGCAAGGAGCAGGGAGAAGCAAGCACAGGACAAGTTTGTTTTGTCAAGCACCTTTGTGAAACAATAGCATCATACCTTCATAACATAAATGCAAAGGCAAACAGACCTCACCTCTCCCACCAGCCCACCTCTCCCACCAGCCCTCCTCTCCCCTTTCCTTTGTAAATTACTTACGTTTTTTCCTACTGAGACATGAATTACATCATTAGAACAGGTCCCATTTGGATACCTGAATTATAAACATGAAGTGAATGCTGCACTATGTCGCAGTAATGTCTTGTCTCCCTAGGAAAAACCTATACACACACACACAAATAAAGAAATTAAATTGAAGAAAAAAATAATAGTAAACCGCAAACCAGTTAGAAAGCGTAACATGAAATTCTGGTGAAGTTAATGGGAATTTAGGTCCTGCCTTTGTTGGAGTCATGCTGTCTTGTCGAACACAGGTGAAAATAAAATGTTTGAATTGGCAAACCCTTAAAATTCAGCATTTCTCTACTAGGAGGATGCATGGCCACACTGTGTCAACACTAATTTATGGTATCCATGCTGACATTTTCAAGTTAGTCACCTTTTGATCAGCAAATTTCTGGAGAGTTCCAGCTCCAGGAACAATACATATTAGTATTCAGGATGTTATTAATATGATAGTTTTGCCTGAGGAAAGGTTTTCTTCCTTGTCTCCAAGGAAGCATCATTCTCTTAAACCTGCATCAGTCACCTGCTGTTCCTACTAAAGCAGTGTTCGATATTGCACAAGTGTACAATAAAGGCGGCATTGAGCAACCTGAATTAAAACAACCCCTTTTTTTGGCATTTTCTCAAAACCACGACACAACTAATGGAACTGAAAAGCTCTTTATCGTTCAGAAATCCATGCTTGTTCCTCATACCAGCTATAGTCTATGTTTTCTTGGTAAGTGCATAGGAGTTTGCCATTGGCTTCCACACGACACTGGCCAGATCCAGTGTAGTCCTAGATCTGCGTAGCTGGCATACTGGTACCTGAGTAAAGACACACAGATTCCTGCGACTTTTTCCAGCTAAGCACAGCCATAAAAATGCACTTTGGGAATTAAGTTTCTTAATTAATCCTGGGTTTTTCATCATTGACAGTCAGTTCTCTGACAGTTTAGTTTCTCTGTATGTTGCAGGACACTACCCTGTTGCATGTAATACACCGTTTAAATAAACAATTCCAGATAAAAATTAAGTAGAGTGTTTTCCTTTTGTAAATTACACTGTATTTTCTCTTAATAAATGAACTTGGCCTGAGTGGAAAGGGAATAGGTATCTTGAGGTAAATTCCCCTGCCTGTAGTTCCATTTCAGTGCTTGAAAATTCAGCAACCGGCTGATTTTTATCCAGAAGGGCATACCATTTGTCAGAAGCGTTGGGTGGACAGAGGCAGACTTCCAGTTGTCTGTACACTGGAAACTTTTCACACAAGAAACAACACCGTAAGCTTACTAAACATGCCCAGCAGTAAGCTGGGCTTCAGTTTCCAACCTCATTCAACCTTTTAGCCTTTCTGCTGAGACATCGCTAAGCCACATTGGTAAAACATACCGTTTGTGGATGCGTCAAAAGAGCACTGATAGAGAACCACTAGGCAAGTCTTTTCACAGACAAACAATATTCTCAGGTATCACCCCCTAGCATTAACTTCAGGACAATTTTTCTCTTCTCCCTTATTGACCTCAGACATCCAGATCAGGAGTGAAAAAGGAGATGTAATTCTCATGCGGTATAAGCTAGGAATAGAACACTCATTTGTGGTACTTAAAACACTCAAGGAAGTTAAAGATTCAAAAGATACAAAGCAAGACAAAGATAAATGCCTCCTGGTTTTTCCCGTGTGAAGAACTGCAAAAGCTCCGGCCTTGTGTTCTGCTACATGCCAGTTCTGAAGCACCCGAAATCATCATTGATCTAAGCAAAATGAAAGAAAGTCTTAATCTAACGCCAGCTCTTCCTTACAAGTATTTGTCTATGAAATCGGGTGGACCCTGCATTGTCAGGACGACCTGCTGTCTGTGGAGTTTGTAGAATTTGTTCCTGACACACACAGTTGTTGCCCAAAGCTCCAGGCTTTCCCTCAGGATCTGCAGCGTGAACTGCTTTCTCCAGCTGCGCCCTGGAGCCAGGGTCTTCTCAGCAGCGCGCAGTGACCAAAGCTCCAGTCCACACACAGAGAGCACTTCCTAAACATTTTGGTATATTAAGCAATTTTTTAAAAAAAGTCATTGAATATGCTGCATTTTCAGAATATGTTTCATGCCAAGCAATCAAACAGAGCAAAGAGGAGGCCCACCAGGAGCTGCTTATTGCTGTCCTGATGGCGAAGTGAACATCACTTACATCGTCAATCCAAACTGAAGGTATGAATCTCAAATGAACTCGAATGAAGGCCACTAACTCTTAAAAACTACACTTGCACGGGGGCTTAATGCAGTTGAGTCTGTCTTAAAGGTGAAAGTAAGCTGCACAAGAAAAAAGGCCGTTTCAACACTGAACAGTTTAATCGGAGCGACAGCTGCTTCCTCCCGAGATGTTGTACTCAGCCACAG
>NW_010390132.1:0-4239 GCF_000710305.1 Buceros rhinoceros silvestris | reverse complement strand
AACCAGGAAGTCTAGCCCAAACTGGGACAACTTGCTATGTTGTTTTACAGTAATCTCATCTGAGCTTTAGAGAATTACAAGCTTCTTTATTTGAATTAAATAGGAACAAGCTCACTCCAACAATAATATCTTATGTTAACATCTCCAATACGTTCTAAAAGTGCTCTTTACTCTTTTATCTTTTCTTCTCAAACAGACCAGCTTTGACACAAGCAGGCATTTGAAGCCAATTAGATTATATCATATTAAATCTGCAATGAGTTTCACTCAGCACTTTGGTTTAAATTAGGGGTTTAGATTAAATAGAAACAAGCATAAATAATATCTGCAACTTCCTCTATCGCACAGAAGCTGTTTTCTCAGTGTGTTAAATGGATACATGTAATTCACATTCTATGAAAAAAAATCTCATAATAGAGTGAAACTTTTTCCTTGAGCATTTTCCTTCTTCCATCCTTTATGGTTGTAAGTTTTCTCTCTGATTTAAGAGTTTCTTGCCGCAGGTGTGAAGGAAGTTTGGGATACCTTATCCTCAAAGCTGCTGGAACTGATCAGTAATGTGTCAGGAGGAATATGGAACTGATTTACTCCTGTAACCAACTTAAGCAATGTTTCAGTGAAGCTGGCATAACCGTAAGCCAGCACATTTCTGCCATTGTCTGAAGATGAAAATGTCATGACAATACAAATTATTACTGACAAATAAATAGCCAAAGAAAGAAAATCTGCAATTATGTTTACTTCCTGCTTGGCATTTCCAATGGAAAAAAGCAGGCAAGCAAATTTTCAAAGAATATTTTCAGAGCTGAAGCCAGACCACGAGGTCCTAAAGCAATTACTTCAGCAGCTTGCTTTTTTAAAGGGAATCACCAGCAACAGGTTTAATTTCTAGGTGACTTCCCAGGCTCCCAAGAAACATAGCAGCATCTACAGTCTGGAAAAACATCAAAACCATAGTATGCAATTCATAGCAACTCAGAACCAAAGTGCCAAACCCCACACTGCTTCAGCAAACACCATTGGCATCAAATTTTCCCATAACAGAACTACATAGAGGATAATTGTATTATAGCACGAGAAAAAAGTTTCTGTTTCAGCTGCGAGCAGTAAACACTGTTTGTCAGAGGCAATTTTAAAGTACTTTTGCTCTTGAATTTAGAGCAGGTTTATGTCTATATAATTAGAAGGGAGAATATTTTTTTGAAATTATTGAAGGTCAGATCCTATCGTGCTTATTTATACATTGCCTATGAATAGTTTCACTGATCTCAGTAAGACTTCTGGAGGAGTACGCAAGGTGAGTAATGATGAAAAACTTGGCTATTAAAAAGAAAGGGCAAAAGCAAAACAGAACAGGTTCATAAGTTCAATCAAAAGCAAATTTCTAAATAGTGAAATTGAAAATGTGCTTGAAAGAATGACACAGAAATTAATTCCCAGAAACACTGTGATGTAAAGGGATGAACTGGGAGTGATGCGCTTTATTTTCATCATAAAAATATGGTTAAAGACAAAGAAAAATAAGGCATTCTGAATCCAGCGCCTTTATGTAAACTCTCTACAGGATATTACAGTATGGCAATGTTACAAATGTAATGATGTTGCCCTTACGCTGTGTGAAAATATTTTAATAAACGTTAGGGTTATTTTAGTAGGCTTTAGTGCCTAGATATAACACAGTGAAAGTCCAACTAGCTATCAACCCAAATGTGAAATACTCTGTGGTTTTTGTCTCTTTATACAAGTCAGAAAACAGCTAGGAAGTCCTCTTTCATATTCTAGGGGGGAAAGATTCTCTGTTACAGAAGTTACTAACAAAATCATCATAGCTTTCTTTTTTTAAGCTCTGAACTAGGTCTGGAAGAGGACTTGAAAGTTTCTAATTTGAATGCTATGAACTTAAGCAAAAATTTCCAGTATTACTCTCCAAAAACATGATGTATCAATTATATTTGCATATTCTAAATTCCACATTGATCATCCTTTATTCTTTAAATCTCCAAATCCCATCTTCACACATGTAAGTAAATCATGACAGTTTATACTCCTAATTACATAAATATTTCCTTTCTAAATAAGTTCTATTGCCTACCAATAGCTAGTGCATCCCTCTCCCAAGGGCCAGATGTAGGTGGATGAAGCAAGAGCACATAAAGGGATTCCATGCTTTTAGGAGAAATCTGATTTCACAGTGATCAGTCTAGCTTTGAAGGTCACAATGTTATCTTTCTGTAAGGGGATAGAAAAAGGACAGCTGTTCTTTACCGACAAATTCAATCAAATTCTTTTAACTTTCAACAAGTGCCTGGAGGAGAATTCCCACTTCTCGCTCACAGGGCCAGTATGGGTGGGGAGGAGTTCAAAGAGGAAGAAAAAAAGGCGATCATAATGGTTCATATGGCTAAGAAGTGAAATAAAATTGTAGTCACAAGCCTGGAGGCAGGACAAAGTGTAACTCCTGACTGGATGTGATTTTGCCCTGAGGCAAAGTTGTCTGTGACACTTTTCAATGGCCTTTTCTTCCTGACCAGGAACAATGCTGGCACCATGACAAGCTTGGCACCATGTGAATTTCTTCACAGGGACTAGCTATGGCTCATAGCCCAGAGGAATGACATAAAATTAGGGTAAAAAATGCAGAAGATACTTGATATGCATGAATGTCAATAGTGAGGAGGTGGGCTCAACTGAAAATACAGGCCTATTCTTCCATATATGTTGCTTTTTTTAACTATTCACATGATGATGGTATTGAACTTGCAAATAAAAATCAAGTACTTCCAGCTGTCACAAACCAGCAATGTGAAAATAACCTCACACTTAAAGGTAATAAGTTACATTTATTTAGGCTCCTGTGTCATTATTAGTCACTAGGCTCATGCCATATGATTCTGCCAAACCTGCACTCAAATTCTGATTTGTGGACTGCTGCAGTCCATAGGACATCTCATAGATACATGGATCTGTTCAACATGAACAAGAATCTTGTTGAGTTTATAAGAAGTAAAACAAATTCTGTTTTACTACCAGCTAACTTACTCCATCCCTTTCATGATGCCAAGAAGTGAAAACCTAATAAATCTTTTTATAGGCTGTAATTCTGTAACATTTTGTGGCATATAGACCTCTGTACACATCTACACACAGTACCCTATTAAATTCAAGGATCATGACAGAATAGTAGAATATAGTAGGATATTGGGTTCTCATGTGTTGATGGAGTCTGATAAATCACTTTGAACCACAAAAGCAATTTTGAATCACAAAAGCTTCCTTTCTTATTGAGCCCCCATCCTATGTTTCCGTGTCATTTGGTGAGTATGTTCACATTAAGCTCCCTGAAATTCAGAAATTTTTTTTCTTTTATACAGCAGAAAGTCTAGAAAAATAGAGCGCTGATTCCTTTATTAAGGTAAGACATAGCAATCTGTCTAGATAGGAAAAAATACTGGAGGACTCAGATGATTTTGGTGAACAGGAAATACTAGTAAGGCTGAGTAGAGCTGGCTGGTGGCATGGACACAACATGGCTGCTCCCTCCACGCAGTGCTGGCTGCCAGCTGTTCACAAATTCAGATTGCTCACTGAAGAAAACTGATTTGAGACCTTGACTCACAGCTGAGCAACTAAGGCTAAACTATCTTCCTACAGAATATTGCTCCTCCTGAGCTCCTATTTTCACCTGCATCTCTAGCATCCATGCATCAGGGAAGAGTTTACTGTAATAAATTTAGAGCACCAATATCTACAGCTCGGGTTGCCTCAGAGTTTCTATCTAAGAACCTCTTTTCAGTTGCCTGTAACACACACAAATTCTAATCATACAGGTCAGCCTGTGACAAGGGTGTCTCAAGCAGGTTGATTTACCCATCTCATTTTCAGTTCGCTGTGGTTCTGAAACCTAGCAGGCAGAAGTAATACAGTGATATGTTTGTTCAATCCTGGTGAAAGAAAACAGTCTAAGGGGCAACTAAGGTGCTCCAAGAGCTGCGAAGTTTGGAGAGAAGGACTTGTGGGTGATGTGAAGGTTGGAGGCTCTCTTGGACATAGTGATCATGCGATGGTGGAGTTTTCAATTCTTGAGAAAGTAGAGATGGAGGTCAGTAGAACTGCCAGAGGTCTTCCAAAGGGTAGACTTTGGCCTGTTTAGGAGACTAGTTGGCATGGGAGGCAATTCTGAAGGGCAAAGGTCTCCAGGAAGGCTGGTTATTCCTTAAGAGGGAAATCTTTAAGGCACAA
>NW_010390131.1:453-1735 GCF_000710305.1 Buceros rhinoceros silvestris | reverse complement strand
CCCCTCCCCTCCCCTCTTCTCACATGCAGTTATTCCTACCAAATCAATACCAAATCGATGTTCTTATCAGCACAAAGCCAATACCCATACTTTCTGGATCCACATACTCCTGCTTACTGGAAAGGCCACAAGCAGCTGCAGGGACAGCACTGATTTTATTCCTGGGAAGAGCTGAGATGGGGATGCAGTGCCCATCTCTTGCATTGTATCTGCCCCAGTGAGCCAAGGCGATGACATTTCTAGCAATATACTGGTAATACAACCCTGAAGACCAAGTTTCATCAGATCCCGCCCAAAAGAAGTACCTATCTGCTTTATTGAACTAAGACCCGGGCAACAGGTTGCAGGTCTGCTGTACACTCTGTTGTGTAGGAAACAGCTTCTTTCCTTGGACTGTGAATCTGAATCCTAAACACAGACCTGCCTTCCACCCACTGCCTGTACATTGGTTTCCTGTCCACTGTTTGTCAGACAGCACAAGCCTGTCTGAGATATCTGGCATCTCTAGAAAGGGCAGGATTGTTTTACCCCCGCTAGCCTGCCTAGTGGGAGAGAGGAACTGGTGGGAGGTCTGTACTGGAGTAGCATAGCAAGTCCATTGTCCCAGTTTTGTTGTGCTTTAGGATTCCTGGAGGGAATCCAAAGGGGGATGGCCCTGTCTAATGCGTGGTGCTGTCAAATTGTCAAGTAAAATGGCTTATTACATCCTTACGTTGGAGGGCTTCAGTCCTGGGGGCAGAGTTGGGTGCAATGCAAGAATCTTGAGTGCAATGCAAGCCTGAGAAAAAGTACTCCCAGTGAACCATGCTCCTCCTTTATATATTGCTGAGTAAATTTAATATTAAAGCACTAGGCTCATGTGGTGGAAAAGCTGGTTTAATCCTGGGTCTCTGATAGTTTTCTTCGGTAATTACAATCAAGTATTTCAAAAGAAATTGATGAACCAACACAGATCTCTCAACTACTGTCTTCCATCTGAAAATGGAGCTAGTTTTGTGTCCCTCCTAGTCACTTTTTGCCAGCATTTCAGACACAGATTGATTCTTGCTTTGGTCTTAAAGTGCTCCAAACATTATTTAAACCTAATTTTTGTCTGAGACCTCACATTTGCATGTCATAGAAACATGGAATCATTCAATCATCGGGTTGGAAGAGACCTTTAAAATCATCAAGTCCAACCATTCATCCTGCACTGCCAGGGTCCCTAAACCACTTCCCTCAGCACCACACCTACACGGCTTTTAAACATGTCCAGGGATGGGGACTCCACCACCTCCCTGGG
>NW_010390131.1:0-340 GCF_000710305.1 Buceros rhinoceros silvestris | reverse complement strand
CCCCCCCCCGTGGTTAGCCTGTTCCGATGCTTTACAACCCTCTCTGTAAAGAAATTTTTCCTGATATCTAACCTAGATCTCCCTTGGTGCAATTTAAGGCCATTTTCTCTCATCCTGTTGCTTGTTATATGGAAGAAGAGACCGAACTCCAAGTGTCTACAACCTCCTTTCAGGGAGATGTAAAGAGCAATAAGGTCTTCGCTGAGACTCCTTTTCTCCAGGCTAAACAATCCCAGTTCCCACAGATGCTATTCATAAGACTTGCCCTCTAGAACCAGCTTTGTTGACCTTTTCTGGACACACTCTAGCACCAAAATGTCCACCTGGTAGTGAGGGGCCC
>NW_010390130.1:94591-107642 GCF_000710305.1 Buceros rhinoceros silvestris | reverse complement strand
TTTTCAATCAAGGAAGTTGAACAACGAAAGAAGCTCTGTACAGTAGTTAAATTTTATTACAAGTGTAATAAACGTAATGAACTTTAGCACTAAGGCAATCACAGTTTCATAAGTTATATATATATATATATACATACATAATGTACACAAGTCTACATTGACAAATCAATTTACCGGTCACATCAACGAGGGGTCTGTGTTACGGCAAGTAAAGTTTATGAAAATTCACAGTTAATCTGCAAGTATTTTAAAGATGCAGGAGTAATATTGCACTTAATAAAACAGTGGACTCCGAGGAGCAGATTTACAGTGTTCCAGCTATTCCTTCACAGAATATACGTTGGTCATCATCATGCAATCACTTCAAAAACAGAATGGTATCACGTACCACAGTAAACAGTTACTCACAATGTAAGTTTTAAATAGAGTAGCAAAAAGCTGTTAGGTTTCTCCTTAAACCATATTTAAATTCTGATAATAAAACACTTTGATAAAATCAAACGGAATTACGGTTGTCACACTGTATTTTCAGTATTCTTCTTTGTCCTTTCCTTTCTTCTCCTTCTCATCCTGTAGTGCAGTACCGAGTTTCTTTATGAGGACTGACAAAACTTTGTCCAAAGGATCCATGACGCCGCGCTGCAGCCACTTGGGAATCGTAGTCCTTGCGTGGTGAAAGCCCAGCTTTTGCAGGATGTAGTCAACACCGACCGGATCGATTTTTCTCCCAGTCCATGATATTAATCTAAAAAATAGTAGGTAGAGGACTCAATCTCAAATCCATAAATAGAGCAGCTGGTGTTTGTATAAACAAGCGTATTTTATTTTTTAATACAAATATTTTTACCACTGTTACTTCTGACCAACTCAAGTTCAATGGGCACTGCTTCAAACTCAATTTATACTGACAAGCCTACAATGACCTAAGATGACCTTAGGATAAGCCTTAAGGAGGCAAGAAACCAGACTGGCTCCCTCCAGATCACGTTTAATTTGATTTATTGTAACTAACACAAAATGCCAGCTGTCCGGATTTGTTTGGCCTGGGTTGGCAGTCTTGTTTTGGTACGTGAACAAACAGTTAGGTGCTCCAGCAGTGTCAGCACAGGTTAAAAAACAAACCCATCAACCAACCCTAACAGGGAGAAAAGTCATTTTCAGTGACTGGAAGTGCACAGTGAGAGCAGCGAGTTGCTACTACAGGTGCTGTTATTTTGTGCCGAGTTTAAAGTGCCATGTAACAACCAGTAGAGAGTGCTTTTTTATTTTCAGCTGACTGCTTGAAGAACCAAAACTGGAATGCTAAATATAGAAAACTGCAAGATTAAATCTATATGGCAGAACGTGAATAGACTGTTCTAGGACAGAGCGACAGTAAACTGTGTTCCTCAGTGAGTTTAATTTTACTGCATCTAATTCTGAAGGGCCTCCCACAGTATCTTTAATCTATACAACTTCTCATCTACAAGTGAACTGATCACCATCCCTGGAGGTGTTTGAAAAGACAGGTACACGTGGTCCTTAGTGACACGGCTGAGTGGTGGACGGGGCAGTGCTGGTAAACGGTTGGAGTCGATGACCTGAAAGGCCTTTCCCAACCAGAACAATTCTATAACGTGATAAGATAATTGCTTTATCCAGTTGCTGTCAGGTGCCGTAGCAGCACCCGCGTGACTGATCCTCTTAGGAGCTGAACAGCATCAACCTGGAAGCACTTGTGGTTTGCAGGACGCTGCCCACCGGTAAGACGCACAGGCAAAGAGACTGTGGGTAAGCCTGGCCGTTACCTGAGCGTGGGTTCCAAATGCCAAGTATTGCACATAAATTCTCTCCAGTCGACTGTAGTGTAAGTGATGCTTTCCTCTGCCTCTTTGTCCGCGGAGCTGTCCTCGAGAACACCAACGGAGTTCTTCTGCCCTGGGCGAGCAGCCAAAATGCGAGGAGGAAAAATTGCTGCGAAAGGGACAGAGAGGAAAAAAACCCACAGCAGTCAGTCGTGAGCACCTCACTTGAATTCTCTCTGCACAGCATTTACATAAAACAAATCTCAAAAAAAAAAAAAAAAGGAAAAAGAAAAAAAGAGAACTGCCTTGTGTTTCCTGGCAGTTTTGGTTTGAACAAAAAAACATCTGATGAAATCTGTAACAGAGAATGGGTAACACTGGAATGTGGGATTCTTCTTCCTTCTCCCCACCAGCCCAAAGCATCCATATACAGGGGCTTTCTTTCCCATCCATCACGGCACTCAAAACATATTCATTCCATAAACAAAATTCAGACACGCTCCTAGTTCAGAATATTTTTTAGATTGACAGAGTAGTCTCTGAGGAGGATGGTGGGGAAATAGTTAACTCCCTGTCCAAAGGCACGAAGGGGACCTAAATTCAGCTGTTACTTAAGTCCTGGGACACTGAAAGGAACAGCAGCTCCCTTCTCCTCCAAACAACATACTTTATATGTGTATAAAAGAAATCGGTGAACTGTGATTGAATTTTCATTTATCTTAAGATAGCTTGAAAACAATTATTTTTACAAAGTTCCACCAAAAAATAGTTAATTACCCTCTCCTTTTGGTAGTTTCTGCTCCTGTTGGACATTTTACTCTACAGCACTTTTAGGAAGCACTCCCAGCTCTCGTGTACACAATTACACGTAAACCAGATTCTGATACATCGAGTTATAAACTTTCTAACTACTGAATGTCATGAGTTCTGCATCACTTATTCATGTGATGTAGTATGATATATGTAAGTGTTACATTTTCTGTACAGTTCAGTAATAATGTTAGTCTTGTGGTAGCCTTTAAGGAAAAAAAGTACAGAAATGAGAGTCCAGAGTAGGATTGCTGTGGCAAAATTTGGTAAAATCTGAGTTTAAGATCAGAAGTTGTAAAACTTCAAATAAGCAGCTTTTAATTTCAGTGATGACACCTCACCTGACCTAATACATAACGCTTGCTCTCTACAGCTACCTGAGGAGGGGAAGTGGAGAGGGAGGTGCTGATCCCTTCGCCCTGTATCCAGTGATAGGACACATGGGAACGGTTCCAAGCTGCACCAGGGCAGGTTCAGACTAGACATTAGGAAGCATTTCTTTACTGAGAGGGTGGTCAGTCACTGCAACAGGCTTCTTGGAGAGGTGGTTCAATGCCCCAAACCTCTCAGCATTTGAGAGGTGTCTGGACAATGCCCTTAACAACGTGCTTTAGCTTTTGGCCAGCCCTGCAGCGGTTGATCGCTGTAGGTCCCTCCCAGCTGAAACTGTCCATTCTGTTTTGTTCTACTTATAGTAAATGTAAGATCGTTTACAGGGCTGTAATGATCTTTTCCAAATCTTAATTTAGTGGGTTTTAGATACTCATGGCAATAAGCACTTGTAAAGCATGAAAGCCACTAGATGATGACTTTCCCTCCAACACGCTGGAAATCACAGAGCAGAGTCAGTCACTCAGTACCACACTCTTTATTCACCTTGAGTCTGCAACAACAACTACTCTAACGATTACTATTAAAAGTATGAAAATATTTACTGTCAAATAGTCTGACGACTGCAGACTGTCAGACAAGCGTTATCTCAAAAATAACAACCTACCTTTTTCTTTTTCTTTTAGATAAGCAGATACCAAGTCATGCAGAAACATAATCAATTCAGCATCCATAGTTACGCAAATGTGGTCTGTAAATTCAGTTACTACGCTGCACTCCACCTTCGGTTTAACACTTGTATCTGTCGGATAAAAATAGTATGAATACACTAAGTACGCACATAAAAATACACTGAATTCAAATTAAAATGAGTTGAAAATGACATTGCTCTTACTGAACCAGAGACTCAGAGGAAGGACCACAGTTAACATAGGTGTTTATCAGCCTCAGATGTTTTTTAAACAGTTTTCCCATCAGAGTAACTTCTGTTGTTTTATAAAAGATGTTGAAAATAAAGAAATACTTCCATGTAGCAAATTATGTTTACTGCACCTTGTAATGAAGGCTCTTGGGGCTCTTGAACATGAATAGATTTGAAATCCAGCTGCATCCTTGGCAATGCAAAGATGGTTTCCGTTTCATGGTTGTAACTGGAGCCTCCTCTGAAGCCACTTAACAAGCTTGAGCTTTTCACTGTCGTGCTGCTCTCTGGGTTGTTTGCATCAACGTTTCGAAGCAGGTTCAACTCTACATGGACAATGGAAAATTCCTGAATTGAGTAATCATTATTAAAAAAAGGTGCCAGTACCGTATCTACACACTTCTAAGAATCTTTTTTTAGGTTTCTCAAAGCTTAAAGTCCAAATTTTATTCATCTGACCACCACATCACAACTCTGTTCTGGTAATGAGCGTTCAGTTAAGTGAGATACAGACTCAAAGTGTGCCCTTGGTGTTTGAAAATATGGTAGAACTTGAAATGAAAACAAATGTTTCTGATTAACATAATTGGTACCTAAATTCACTGAGGCAACATTGCTGTCAGAAATCACTGTTGACCAGGAATCCAGCTTTGTCACAAGACCTTCACCATAGCAGACACACATATCATTTGAATTGGTATTTGGTTGTTAAAATTGTGACATGACAAAAAAGTTAAGAAAGGTTACGGTGTCAGTGTAAAACTGCTGATTAAGAAGAATATTGAGGAGATTTATCCAGCTCCAAAAAACGTGGCTACAAAAGGTCAAACAATCTAACGCTGTTGTTGTTTATATATTTATATGCTCCAGATGTAGCAGAAAGAGCTACATAAAAACACCTACCAGACAGTGCTTTTATTTGTGAACTTCAACCACTACCATCCTGCTGTGTCTTTCAAAGGGAATAAATATTAGTGTATCAGCAACTCAAAAATTTTAAAGAAACTATCACCTGCTCATTTCTCGCTATACACGATATTCTGAAATTTGCCCTTTCACAGAAATTCTATTGAAATAATTGACTGATTCTACAGTTTGTGAATGAAATAGCAACAGCTGTGTTTTAAGATTTATCTTGAAAGCTTTATCTTCCAATTAACAGTGATTTAGAAGATATGATTCAAAGTGTTTTAAGGCACAGGAGCAGCTGAAGATTGAAAAGCTTTAGGCAGATGAGTAGTTTTCAAGGACTAGTCGTAAATGGTGCCAGAAGCTTAAAATACATTCCTAGTTCAGCTTAATCCATAAACCCTTCATACAGAGTGAAAAATATCCTCGCGTTACAAGATCACAACTGAATGTGAAACAAGAAAATTTTTTGCATATAGTGAAAAAGTCTAGAACTTCCGCAGTGCCGGATACATAAACGTCCTGGACACTAACAGCTCGTTTTGGCTGTACTGCACAGCCTGAAGAACGACTTTGCTCAGGATCACTTCCAGCTGCTCAGCATAGCGCTGTGCTTCAGCCCACAGTTCACCATACGGTTCTCAAGAAGAAACAACTTCCATTGGTTCAAATTCCCTTCTCCCTGTAGCCTGCTTGAAATTTAGCGGCTTTCAAACAGCACAACCTGCACTGCCCGGCGAGCAGAGCAACCTCAAAACTTAACGAAAGAGATTCAGACCTTCGTTCCTCGTGGCTGTAACATAATTGAACCACTCTTTGACGCTGGCAACTCCATGCGGGGGGTTTTCATGGCGCCGCCGCGTTATCTTTGTGATTGTTGCCATTGGGCTTTCGAGGGCTCCGCATGGTTTGGTGACCATAGTGTTATGGCCCAGATGGAAGTCCAGGGTTTGCACGATATACGTGGAGTGTTCACTGATACCTGCATTGAAGGTGTGGGTGCCAGGGGGTGAGAGAGAAAAAAAAAGTAAAAAGCAGCTTAGCAAGGGTAGCAAGATCTCCCCCCTCACTCTCCTCTCCTTGCACAGCTATTTAACATCAATGTCATTAAAAACTGGTATAAAGCTTGCAAACAACAGCAAAATTAAATCCTCGTAGCTACAGGCAGTAAAAACTTCTCAACAACACAAGAAATAAGCAGACAAATAAAAGCAGTAAGACTCTCAAAAGTCATCAAACAAAACCAGAGGACTACGCGAACACAGACATGCAATTAAAGCGGCCAATCCACTTTGTGGGCGTATTATCAGGGACATTGGAAAGCGTACTTTGCATTAATTCACAAATAGAACAAATTGGGGTAAAGGTGGAGAGGGAGCAACTTCTTATTTAAGTAAGTGGTATGTTTTTGGGAAATAAACTCAATTCAGACTGAAATGAAAGTAAGTTTTTCTTTGACTTCTGCTTACTATCAATACATTCTTAAAACTCATTTAAAGGAATTTAGAGAAGTGAGGAAATGCTTTAAGCTACCGTCTTCCCAAACTTTCTGGGCTTCTGTCCAAAATGCAATATTGGGTTCTTCAAGGTGAAATAAGGCCCATGATTTTGAGCGGAAATTAGGGCCGTGAAAACAAGCCAGTGTCATGTGGTTTCCGTGCAGGCTCATGGATCCTCCAAACTGCATCCCATCTTCTGGCAGTGGCATCTGAAATAGGGATATATGGCACCCAGAGAGCACCTTCAGAACCCCTGGCCAGTGGCGATGATGGGCTGCATCCAACACTAGAAAGTAAACACGCAACAGCAAGAACAAACTTTAGAAAGGAGAAGGATACAGAAGAGATTGCTGACATTCTTAGATTTTTAATGAAATACGGAATTATGAGCGATTTTAGATTAGATTTTCTAATCTATTTCCTTGATGCTTTCATCTTTGTGATCTAAGGTGGTTATAGCTTAAGAGTAGCTGCACAAGCGTTCTTGGAAATCAGTGACTTTCTGTGTTCAGAGAAAAAATGGTCTCAGCTAATGATTAACAGAAAGTAAGAATCACATCATGCTCCCACTGCTACTCAAAGTAGAAATGTTAGGGGTGTTTTCTTTTTCATGAAGCAAACAGCAGGGTACTTGAGATATTTGCATTCTTCATTGAAAGATTATTGCCAGCCCCAATTTACAGGAAAAGCGTACTGAAGAAACTACCTCAAGTCAATAGATACACTTGCCCGTGTGAAGCAGCTCAGATGGATTTTTGCAGTTCAGACCTACTTGGGTAGTATGCTAATCCTTGTAGCACTTACACTGCTCGTGTGAGCTTCTCTCCAAGTTGTTGGCCATTGTCTTGGGAGGAAGATAAGGAACAGGTCCCCAGGTGGACAAAGCTCGCTTGCTCGTATCAAACTGCTGAGTAAAGAACTCCTGGAGTTTCATTCCTATTTTTATTAAGTCTGGTGTGGTCGATCTGGAAATCATCACTTGGAAGATATCCCATTTCAAGTCCCCATGGACGAATATCTCACTAGATATTAAAAATAGCGAGAACTTTAGCAGATCATCTATATCCTACTGACAATAAGAAAACCCCTATGAACTCTGCTTTCTAGCAGACACATTTCTGGTTAGCAATACTGGACAGAAGACACACGGGCACAATTTGACCTTTCCAAGTATTTTAAGCCCAGAAAGTAGTATTACCTTTTATCAGACATGCTCGAGTCCAAAGCATTATACAGATTAATTTTCCATTCATCCTGTAGCTTAAGATCAGCGTTACTGAAGATTCCCATTAGGATACTGGACCCCATATAGTCAACACGTGCTTCAGTGGAACCCATGGTAATTTGAATTTTATGACTGGGCTGTTGGTTTGGGTGTTCGGAAATATGAGCTGAAATAGAATGAAAGCAATACAGAAATACAGCCTTAAAGATAAGAAAATCCGGTTTTCCAGTGATACCACCCTTGTGTGACCTACACAATACGGAGGGACTGAGACAGCACTGCTGTATTCCAGATGCATGGGGAGTTCATGACTCTGGTGGAGCACCAGAACAGCCAGGCTCTTTCCAAAGCCAGTTTTGCTTTTCCCAGATCATAAGCAGTTGTGACATTCCAGGAGTTGAAATGCTATGAAATCTTTCAGCTGCCATCTGTCCAGACAGCTGAAGGGGACTGGAGAGTTGTCCAGCTAGACAGTGTAATTTGAGGGCAACTCTGAGGCTGAATCAGCCCCAATCAAAAGGCTGATCAAAATCCCTTCAATTCAGTCAAAAACACAAGTAAGGACCCAAAGTTTGTATCAACCAGCAGGTTCGCAAAGCGAGGCACTGCGTATATTCTTTAGTTCGTCACATTTATTGTCTGGAGCATGTACTAAAACCAGGCGGCTTTCCAACTTACCCACCATCTCCAGGGTATTAACGTCTATGGTACCTCCAACCACTCCCCCTCTGGAGTCCAGCTGTGACCTTCCCAGGCCCACAGACATGCTGATTTCCCGATCTCTGCTACTACCCACAGAGAGGCGACCCTGGCTTTTCAAACCACTGGTGGTCCACCTAGAACAGAGGTGAAAAGAGACAACAGTTTTCCAGGCTGTCAAAAAGCGAAGCTGAAAACAATTTGCTGGGAAGCAGTAAATAATGGGGTTTAGGCGTATATCCCTTCAGGATCAAGTATCTACCACTATTCATGAGGGGCTTCACAGTTCGAAACTGGGAAAGGTGGGATTTTAAAGCTAGAAGACAACAGGCTGTTAGCGGTCTGTGGGGAAAACACCGTTTTTTTGCCCCCAAAACAACCCTGTCTGTTACACATGCTTGATCCTATTTTATACTTACGTAGTATTGCCCATTACATTGCTCATATTCATTTGAACATTTAATTGTTTCAGGTTCATAGCAAATACAACCAGCGTTTCCCATGGCGTTCCTTGCTGGCTTCCAGCTTTATTTGACTTATTAAATGGCGTTGATGTTTTTGAGAGAGTATCTAAACAAAAAAGTAGACACAATTTAAATTATTGCACATGGTAGGAAGAACTGGCAGAGTACATCTATTGTGCGTATTACAAAAGGACAGACTTACACCGTAGTTAAGGAGCGCCACAAAATCACAAGGGAGGTTAAGTGAGAACTAGAAGGTTTACATTATGCGTTGCTTTTGTTGTCATAGAATTGAGTCATTTTACACACTTAGCTACACACTTATTTTTAAGTGAAACAATTTTTAATTCACAGTCAGTCATGTAACAGCATAGTTTAAATTACTGAGCTGTTTAAAAATACCAGTGTATTCAGAAAATGCATTATTAGGATTCGAATAGCCAGGTAGCAGTTATTCGCACAAGTGCCAAGTCAGAATTTCAAGTATTAGGGTTTTCTCACAAAAATCCTGGCAATACTCTTACAAGCCTGTGCAAAATGGCATTTCCCATCAACAAGTCCCTCCACCAGTCATAAATTCTCCAACTGTGTCTTCTCCTAAAGACTGTTCATAAATAAAATCTTGTTTGTGTGCTAAAATACCCGTCCTTTGTTCTCACAGATTTTTCCTAGTCTAACATAAGCGCCTTGTGTACTAAGTCTCCTATCAATCTCATAAATCTCTTCTCTATCTCTCTCAGGTACACTGCTGTAAGATAAAACACAGTAATAGTTCTCGTAAAAGAAATTAAAAGTTAATGTTTTACATAGAAATTGCCCTTATTCAGACCTCTTTAGTACGAGCCCAAAATCTCAGATGAAATGAAACATCTGGCCTCACCCTGGAGCTGGGATAGTGACCCTCCGCTAACAGCGTGGTGACTGCGTGGATGAGAATAGACAGCCAAGAAGATGACAGTGCAGTCAAATGAAGTTGGAGAGCTCACCTACTTCCAGCTAAACAGCTCTCACTCTAGTAAAAGAAACTGCAATTGTATAGCAAGTATGCTGACAAACTTCACTTGGATTCATCCACTTCAGATGTTTTCCTTTCTCTAAGCCACTGACTATCCACTCCCAGGCACAGAAAAGAACAGTGGAAAAGAATAGTTTGGTGTTGCTTTCCGTAGCACTAATGACATTTTTTTTTTTCATGTGACTGATGGAAATACTTTAAAAAACTAGAAAAAAACCAACCAAACAAACAAAATCAGTCTACTAACCTCTCTGAGGCACTGAAGAGTCAGATACGCTCCTGGATCTTATAACAGCTGGAGACTTCAAGCTATGAGATGCTGTCCCGGGAGACATACTGCTGCTCGCACTATGTTCACTGAAGACATTGGGCGACTGGGCCATGTGTGTGAACGAAGCAGACTGGCAGGGCTGCTCCCAGGTCCTGCAGTACGCTTTCCGGGATGATTCCGGAGAAAGATGCTGGCTTACCCCTTCAATTGAGTCTGGTGTTCCAGGACCAGATGCTACTAGAAAAAAAAGCAACACATGAAAGGCAGAAAAATGATTTCATTTTTGTTCAACAATATCCTCCCACGTACTAAGAAGTATTTGGAGAGTGTCAAAATACATTTAATTTACCCTGACTAAAGGTTTTCTACTGTCTTCATTAATATAAGCCCTTTAAATAATTCAATGACTTCAGAAATTTTGCATTTCTAAGATTTTCCATGAAACTTAGTAGAGTGACTGCACGTGCAGTAAACTACATCACATTTCTATCTAGTCACATATGTTACAATACACAGGTAATAAGCGTGTATAAAATTCCTTCTATAACCCCTTGTACAAAAAGGGTTTTGATGATAAGAAGCAGAATCTTACCTGGTAGGTTTATTGTTTGATCACCTAGAAAAAGCCGTCTAGCAATGCTTCTCCTGTACCAAGCCCTGGGAAAGGCTAGAATCTCACTGAGCCGGCGCATATCGTACTTAAAGGAAGCAGATCCTATGTCACAGACGGCTGGGAAAGAAAAAGCATACACACACAACTGTACACTCTCAGTAGTAGCAGGTTTTGGTAACCGAATCTAATTATTAGGTGTTCAATAGAGTCACATGCTACTTTACCTAACAGTATCGTCTCTGCCATAATGAAAAAATAGTAACTCCTGAGGCGGTGCCATTTCTCCAAATCCAATCTCAGATACAAACACACTGCATAAAGGCAAGATGGAACCTGAGAATACAACTGATGCTGGGTCCTACTTTTGCTCTATGTGCCTCAGGGTCCTCCCTCGTCTGAGGGCTTTAGCGGCAGATTAATCACAACCAGTCTGCTGTTTGCCCAGTAAGTCAGGATCCCGTGTGCAGTGGGGGGAAATAAATAATCCTCTTTTAAACCCCCACTTTCACTGCAAGGTTCCTTGAGCATTCAGGAGTCCAGCCTCACTACAGCTTCACAGGCACCAGGTGGCAAGGTGGTGAAATGAGTTTGTTCATTAACTCTAATGAGGTGCAACAGCGAGAAATAAATGAAATATTTTAGGCAGGAGATTTTTTTTTTGGGTGGGAAACAAGAACTACTGGTATAGCTAACATAAAAATATCTTAAATTCAACCACGCTGAGTTTGTCATTGAAACTGTCCTGACTCTAACCCTTAACAGAAATAAATTAAAGTGAGAACAGATTAGCATTACACATTCCATGTATGTAGCCACGTATTACTGCACTGCAGTCATACAGACTCTGGGGTTCTCAAGAAACAGGGTTAAAAATGAAAGGCATAGTTATTGCCCAAACAACAGTATTCAAAGACTCTCTCTCTACATCGTTACGTATACGATGGGGTTTCACATTTGAAGGAAAATATATATCGTGTCATTAAGTGGAAAGTAACCGCCGTATTTGCATGCTAAGACCATATAGCAAAGTTGACATACTAAGATTACATAATTACTACTAAATAATGACTTGAGATCACTTTTGATAACACCCGACAAATATCTGCAATACAACTGAAATGTCACACAACTTAAAGCTGACAAAGACAAACACTTCAGGCTTTAAATTGGGTTGTGGGTTGGCCTCAGCTAACAGCTGTAACCTTTCCCTGAGCCTTTATTACTGAGCGCAACGTCTTTGCTATGGAATATCCCTCTGATCACCGTGGGTCAGCTTTATCTCCTCCTGGGCAGAGAGGGAAAGGCAGTAGGTGGGCCTTGAGGCTGTCCACACACTGTTCTACAACAGCCAGGCACCGCTGTGTTACCAACACAGTTTCAGCCACAAATTCAAAGCAGTGCTGGGCTGCTGGGAAGAAAGTTAACACCATCCTAGCCACAGCCACTACAATCTCAAAATATTCAAGGGTCACAATAAGTCACACGGATTGATGTCAGAGGTGTTTGAACAAGCCCATTCAGATACATTAAATGTATCAGGAGGCTAAAAAGGGGCATCTGCAAATAGGTCCTCCAAGAACTGTTAAAATTTAATGTATCAATCCCTACTTCACTCAAAAAAAGCAGCAGTTTTACTACACGCTACAAGTAGATGGCTCTCATTCAAAACCTACAAAAGCTGCTGAGACTAAAGATTATCACTGGAACAGCAGTTCTCTGAAGTTCTCTGAAGAGGTGCCATTAAAACAAAACAAGCATTTACCAGATATGTTTATCAACGTAGTATCTATCTTGCTGGTAGCTTTGCTCGCAGACTGACTCTCAAAAAAGGAGGAACCTCCCGAACGCCTTATTCGTGACAGGCTGACTTTCACAAACTCAAGGTTAATGCTCAAAGAATCTTTCCGGCCGGTGACCGAAGTTGGTTCTTCATCCACATTACCTAGAAACAGAAATGAACAAGTTGAATCTTCTGTGTCCTTTTCAAATCCTCAGTCCAGAAAACCATGCTAGGCTTGAGAAACATTCACTAAAGCACACAAAAACTTGTTCTGTACCTAAGGCTCCTGATCCTGGTGTTAGAACAGTAACAGCAGATTTCTGTTTTCCAGCTCCGTATGGATGAAACACATAAAGGGAGAAGTCAGACATGCAGGCGGTAAAGCTCAGGCCTGAAGAGCTGCTACTGGAAGTAGTCAAGTCGGACTGACTGCTGCTGTGCCGTGTCCTGCCAAGAGGGCTGCCGAGGCCAGGGGATGAACCTGAAGTCAAATTTTTGTTTAGTAGAAGTTAGTTTTAGGACAAAAGAATTTTCAAACATGAAATAATACTGACTTAATTAGACAGACCAAATGCACATCAAATTATGCCCTTGTAGCAGCAATGTAGCTTAAATATTCTACATATTAGTGTTCGCCCTTTGTAACTGCACTCACTTAAGTATGAGAACTCCAGTATACTGTATCTGTGCAAAGATTTACGGGAAGCTGCTACAACATGAAGAAATCCTG
>NW_010390130.1:63131-94505 GCF_000710305.1 Buceros rhinoceros silvestris | reverse complement strand
TGAAACCACTAATACAGAAATGTCTAGCCTTCAGGTGTGTAAGAGCTCATCTTCTGCTCTTACTTTTGACCACAGAACATTAAGTTTATGCTACAAGCTGTATGTAGTACAAACATTCACGTGCATGTTACCTGCTGCTCCAGATTTACTAACTGAATTCTTTGAGCCGCTCAGTGAAGTACTGCCACCAACTGACAGATTTTCTGATGGGTATGTTGTGCCTAGTGTTTCCAGTTCTCCTCGGTTTGAAGAGAAAACAAGATCCAGGGAAGGCAACTTCAGCATACATTCAACTCTTGACACTGGCAAGCAACTGAACTTGATTTGAGAGGGCTGAAAGACGAAGAATAAAGCATTCAGTGACCAAATATCAAATACTAAAACCATCCCAAACTGGCTTATAAAATGCTATGTATTTACTTTTTAAATCTAAGGAAATTACAGCCTTTCCAGACTGGTTTTAGAATTACTAAGACAACTGTATACAAGTTGGTATAGATATACTCATTTCAGGGAGTCCCTCCAACACCAGGGCCATTGTTTGGACCAGGTTTTGGAACATGCAGGAAGCCTGGATGCAGCAGTGGACTTGTATGTCACCCTTTCTTCCTCCTCCCCAAGTCAATTCGTAGCTCCTCTTATGTGAGAGCTAAGCAGAATCACTTGAGCTGAGCACGAGCTCCCCTCACCACATTCTTGGCCAGATGAGTTTGCAAGAAAAAGCTGAGAGAGGCTACAGATTGTTGTGGTTAGTCTTCAGAGGCATAAGAAAAAGCATTTGTTCGAATACACTGTTCGATTTGGGAACATAATCGAATCCGTACCAGGAAAAAATGTCGTTTGAGCAAAGTGGAAAAATAGAACAGCAATGTTCAATCAAGCTCAAGTGCTCTGGGCACTCTGCAGCGCCACTTTTCTCTCTTACACATATAAAAAGCCCAGATACAGCAAGTATTAGGCAGTATGAATAATGCCTTGTAGATGATAAGGGTACATTGCTCTATCTTCCATATACACTGGCAAAATCTTCTATAATGATTTGTGTTTTGTAATGGTACCTGTAAACAATGGGTACAAATGCTCATTAGGAGAGATATTTTTTAAAAAGTCCAAGAGAGACAAGGAAGAAGTAATGATAAAAAATGCTCAGACCTTTTGTGACTTCTCAAAATAGCTCATTTCTTTGGTCTCTATGGGACCAAAATATGTCAGGACATCTCCTACTTTATCATCAGGCTAGACATCAGTATCTCAGAAAGGACACTTGAAAAGTTTTTTAAATTTTTTAAAAAAGCAAACTTAGAATCATGGATTGTGTCAAAGACTGAAGTTACTTCCTATACTGAACGTTGAGTTAAAACCTCACCTGAACTCGCACATAAACCACCACATCTACAGGGAAGGATGAATATGCTGATGTCGAGGATGATACTAGCGACGTTGTGGACTCTTCTAGGGGATCCTGTATATCGAATTGTCCCATGTCTTCATCCTGTGAACTAACAGCTGTTAACAAGTACAAGAACTCATTAGAAAGTGGAATTTAAAGGAAAGAGTAGCTCAGTGCCACCGTAAGCCAAAAAAGAAAAAGCGCAGAGTACTAGCATCCAACTTACCTGTGTAATTCCTTTCAATGGGTGTTATGGGAATGGTTTCAAGGGCTTTCTCTAGAAAGTCCAGTAAGCAGGGACTGATCACCATTTCCTCCGGCAGTGACTGCAGCGCAACCCACGCATACAGTTTAGCAGTTTTCACTCCACCACTTCCTTTCCCTTTGGCTGCAACATTTAGAAGAGAAGTTTGTCTAATGTGATACCACTCAACAGTAACTGATAAACATGAGAAGTTACTTCCTAACTAACAGCTGTTTACTCTAATTATCTATATCATACTCTGAAAAGGCATAAATCAGGTCAGAAAAAATTAAGCCATAAGTTTGCGCTAAGAAAACTGTGCAAAACAGTTTTCTTTTAGTCTGTCATGTTTGAATGTAATTCCACCACACACGTTCTTGACCAAGTGCTCTTTATGTCATTGTCACCATTTAGCTCTTTAAAATATTGCACTGACATCAGATACGCACAATTCCTCTCCAAATACACAACGCAATGAAATGACAGTTGACTGGAAATCAAAGTGAAATTACAAAAAGTGCATACGTGAGCCTGGGAGGAATGGTTTAAAGTGAGAAAATACATAAAAAAATTAAAACTGTAGGTGGCGAGTCCTGTGATATTTACGCAAAGAATAACTACAGATTCTAAACCGGTGTTTTTAAATGCTTGGAAGTAGCCAGAGTATAAATTAATAAAGAGATGGTTGTCTTCTAAACCCGTGAGAGAGGCTGGCACTTGGATTCATGCTCACTGAAATAAAAATATGCACAGAAGGCATTGGTACCAGCTCAATTACTGTAATTACTGTCTCTGAAATACAGCTATTAGAATGCAGTTAAGTGAAGATACAGATTTTAAATTCTCCAAGAAAAATGATAAACATTAACTCAATGACTAAACCAGACTTTAACAATCCTTTCATTTGCTAAAAAAACCCAAGCACTGATTTTTCATTCTAGGCAAACTGTTCTGTCTAGTGTCTCTGACTAGATTGTCCCATCTTGTTCCTACTGGAGACAAAAGACAGCAAGACAAGGAATTTCCATTCCAGAGGATACTTAATACAAGAAAAGAAAATATAAATAACGATGTGTTTCAAAAAAATTCAGAACTAATAAATATTTATCAAAATACAATGCTAATTGCAATTTCTAGTTCTGGGAGACATTTATACCATCATACAATTGCCATTTCCGTAAGTCCCCCACCAAATGTAGCGCTTACAGCCATTAAAACAACAAGACTGAGTAACTGGACATGACATGGTAAAAATTAGAAGGCAAAGATTAGAAAGAGGATAGAAAAATACAGAACAAAATTGAAGAAAAGTAGTATGAACCAAGATTGCACAACATTCAGTAATCATAAAGAGGTTGGATGCTTAAAGGAGTAAGACCTAATGGTTCAACAGCATAGATAATTGAGGAGGGTGTCCCCATTTCACTGTTCTCTCCCAGCATCTTCATTGGCTTTTTTTGGGTTTTTTTACAAAACCACACACAACTTTTTTCAGTTACTAATTTTGCCTGCTCATCAAATCTGGACAAAATTTCGGCTTTGTTTTTGAAGTGATAGTGCCAAAGGAGAGAAGAGCAAATGTCTCAGAAGTTGGAGGTGCACTCTACATACCTCTAGATCTGACGGGATGTAACAATAGACTCCTGCTTCAAAACAGGAATCACTGGAGATAACACTTAAGTATTAAAACTCATGTTACTCCAGATGAAGGTTATTTAAGGGCCTGCCACAGCTGAGGACAATAGTCTGGTATTTTGATTAATACAAATATGTCTAAACAGCTGCTTCAGTACTACACGAAATAACCCAGTTCCAGAAAGCAATAGTTTACTCATTACTTGTGTGGCAGAAGGCACTTAAAAGCTGAAAGTATTTTTTGAAGAATGTAACATATGGAAGGAAGGATTCATCTGATTATTTTTTCTTCCTGGATTCTGAAGAATAAAGCAGTCAGCATTCACTTATTATACAGATACTTAAACTTTGCTTTCCAGTAATAGGCGTAATTTGGTTAATTTAAAACAGGGAGAAGGCAGCGACAGCTCATCCCTGGGACATGGTGACTATGACAGAGATATTACTGAGACTGGTTTAGCAAGAGAGTTCTAAAAACGCAGATTTATGAGCTGCATTCAGGCTTCTGGGACCAGGTTTCTGCAGGCAAAGTTAAGACTTGGTACATAACAGAGGTTCAGAGGATGTGCCCACAGATCTAAAGGTAGTAGATTCCAAGAAGGAAACATACATATTGATGATAGTTTTAGAAGGTTGTTGTCCATAAGTACCTGATGGGATGGGTGGGGGTTGGGGAGGAAGTAAGGTGTTAGTCTTGCTGTGGATAGAGGTAGATAAAGGAGGAGATGTGGCAGTATCTTTCATACCATACAGCTTCGACTCTTTGGAAAGGGTTCTTGGCAAAGAGGATCCTCGAGAAGTATTTGGCGATTCAGTCTTTAAAGTCTTAGAGTTGTAATGCAACTGGAAAGCAAGGAAAGCTCAATTTACTTCACACAAGTAGCTCAACTTCTCTACAGTTCAGTGTCACTCTTCCTTTAAACAATTCTTTTTTCATTACTTACAAAAATGTCATTGTAAGATATTTACATTCCGATTCAGGTTCTACAGATAGAGCAGTGCACATAAAGATCTGAAATATTTGTTAAAAAAAAAACAGAGGAAATTAACTAGTTGGGAGCAATGCCTAAACCAGAGAAGAAAACATCCCAAACGAATGTCTAAAGTTTTGGTTTATAAAATTAATGGAGCTATTTTCTATTCATTGTGTAGTATCACGTATGCTGTTTGTTATGGAGTGTCATTTGACATAATTCTGGTTTTGATAGCACATACAGGATTTTGGAGTTTTTCCTTCTCTAAGAAAATGAAGGTAAAAGCACCGATCGGTCCTCCATGTCATATGACAGAAATCATTATCCCTAATTCAGCAGTATCTACGTAACGGAAACAAGATTTTGCTGACACGCTCCGTATACGTGAACTGGTACATACTGTTCAACTTGTTTGCTTTGAGATCGTATTTGAGCAGAGAGAAAGAGCCAGTGCTTCCCTGCAGAGTTATACACTCCTTTTACCTTCACATCCACCCCAGGAATGTAAAACACTGTTGTTTCCACATCGCTAGATTTTGTCTGCAGAGATGATGGTACTTTCTTGCCAGCAAGTAAGTGCGTAGTAGATGCATAATTAGTTTGAAATTTCTTCTTTTTTGAAGGAGACTCCTGATCCAAACTTCTGGAACTCCGATCATAACTCCTAAAATAAATGCACCATGCGTTACTAAGGCAAGCTTAATACTCTTATTAATAAGAGGTTATTTTCTAGTATCAAAAAAAAAAACCTTAGGGATGTCTAAATCAAATTTGTAGTATCATCTATGCAAGGAAGCATTTCAATCTCTGCTTTACTCTTTACTTTCTGCAATCCCTGCTCCCCTTCTGTCTGCCCACCTGGGTTTTGCCATTTTCATGATGTGACGATTTCGGACAGTGAAATCTAGAGATCAAGCCTCATTAAGATCAGAAGTAAAGCACTTCTGTTGCCTCAGATAATAAAAGTTTTTTATATAAGGAAGACACATAATATCAGCATGGTTTTACACTCTGAAAACCATGGGGGCCCTCAGAGATCCTGAGAAAACCCACTAGTAGCCCCACTATTAATCAAATCATTATGTGGATTAACTGAGTTGAAAGTTACTACTTTGGAGGCTGAAAAAAAAACAAAACAAAACCAATTGCTCTGAAAGCCTGACATTTTGTTCATGAAAGATAAGCATGATTTAACAAGAGGAGAAGCATATGCTGATTGTCATTAAACGAGCGCAACTCCCCGTGCCACGCTCAGCCATGACAATCGCATCTTAGGGTGATGCTCTGAAATAGCGATAATTCCTATGATGGTAACAACCTAATGCATATTATCTTCTAGGCTTTTCCAACAGGCCAGTGCCTAAGAGTCATTAATTATCGCACGTACGGCCGTAACTTAAGTGATGGAAATACCCGATGTACCTGGCAGCAAAAGCAGAGTGAAGTACTCAAACCCTGTTCTGCCTAAGGCAGCCAAGTGACACATTTCCTACCTTCGTAAACTAATGTCATCATGCTCTTGCTGAAGCATTGTAGGGTGCAGCACACACTTCCCACAATCAATTTCCACCCTGATATCGAGTTCGAAGTCAATATTTCTCTCTGTGGTTGTGCCCGTCACACTTCTGTTGGTCGGTGTTGTTGGCCAGCGCTCCGTGAACAGCTGGTGGACAGCAGCAAAGCCTGTTGCTTTCTTGCGGGAGGTGCTCCTGCACAGGCACAGTTGTGGGTTAGATCTTAGCACGACATTCACCTGAACACATTGTAGGTGGCATTCTCAGGCTATGACCACACTCAATACGTAATCTTTTAAGAAGTTTTCTGGAAACAGCCTTATCTGATACACAGCAATACAGTGATCCATCTTCCATTAACACATTACTAAGTGTCCTTTCTTAGTATAAGGTATTACAAAGAACTAAGCTGTTCTTAAATTCTTAATCATGAAAAGGAAAGGAAAAATATATACAATAATTTTTGTATTTTCAAATATCTACATTATTTCAGGCCCTTTATGAAGGATAAAAACTGAACACTTTTATTTTACTTGGCAAATCTGTCATGTGGTTCTACTAAAAGCTATCCCATGCCTCAGAAAACACACTTTCCAAGTGCTTTTATTCTGCTCCAAGCCCTAAATTTTCTAACAGTTGCCTCCTTTTCAGATCAGAATTCCTCCTTCCCTCATGGTCACCTCTGCCAAACAACCTCCCCTGCCTTCCCCAGACACACTTCAGGCAAAGGTCAATCCTTCATCAGCAAGATTTTTCAAGTCAATATTTCAAGTGTGTCTTCTGGATTTCAGTGCTCTTCCTTAGGACCATGACTTACGGTGGTTTCCTGTAAAAATATGGCCTCTCTCTTTCATGGTCATCCTCCTTCTCCGAGTCTTCACTGCTTGATGATAAGCTGTCATCCCGGTGTCCTTCTTCAGGCTGGAAGGGAATGCCGGGTGAGAAGACTACTGGAGGTTTGGGTGAACCGAATACCGAGCATGAGCCTTCACTAGTAGATGAGTAATGGGAGGGACCATCAATAGTTACAGACAAAAGGTCCATTTCTGTCTCTTCTGGAAACTGATTATAAAAAGACAAAAAGATATTAAATTTCCACAGATACCATTTCCTCTGAGAATGCATTAGATAGCTCTGGAAATAAAAAAGCAAGAGTGCCATGAGAAACTCCCACTCCCAAGTTCCTCATACTACAGAGACAGCAGGTGTAGAAATGGCAAGACGGATTTTGAAGAAGAAAGCAAGCTTGGTGGGAAGACTCTGGTCATTGCCTCGTGATCGAGCTCAGTCTGTTAGCTACATACGTATCATGCTCTGACCAATTCACATCATCAGATGGAATGGAAATGTTTCATTTAAATTTAAAAAAGGTTTTGGAAGAGAAGAACCAAGGATAGCGAAAATCATCGTGAACCTTGCAGCGGGGTGAGGCACCCGGGAGCGTTAGTGAGGCGCGCATGCAGAACGCTAACACAGAATGTACGGCACCGGCTCGCAGTTCTGGGCTGCGCCCTCGGGCACCTGTGCTTGAACACAAAACAAACGTGAGGCCAAATTTCCCAAAGGGGCCCCCTGTTTCTCACATAAAGCACCACACAAGCAGTTTTTGAACAATACTTCTTAAAGTGCCTGGGAAAAATGTCCGTAAGTGTTAGCTTAACTCCAGAACTACCTAAGCAGCGTTAATATAGAGCTACACAACTGTTGTCTGCGAAGTTAAACTGGAGCTCTGCTGCAGAACTGGCACTAAATGTCAGCAAGATACTTTTTAAAAAAAAATAGTCAACATTTGGTATCTCTAAGCATTTGTTAGCATTTTGCTATGCCAACAAAACTTCAGCTATCCAGGATGATATTAACAACAACAAAGAAGGTAGGATAGCTTCAAAATGTGAACATAAAAATGTGCTTTGCACATTTCACTATGTGTCATCTCCACTTCCCTCGCAGAAACAGGAATTTATTTCCTGGGAGCGTGAGGCAAGTTGGAAGGGAGAAAAAGTATGTTACTATCTCTTGAGTTTGTTTAGGTTTTTGTTGTTTGGTTGGTTTTGGTTTGTTCTGATTGGGTTTCTTTTTTTCCTAAACATGATCTTTGAAGTAGTTGAGAAATGCCACTATTTGTTTTCTGGGTATTAAATTTTGGCACATCCCCTACAGTGAATCGTCATTCGGTCCTAACTCTGCAACAAGGCAATTCAAAAACTGCACTGGTCCCAACTTAAAAACCATGCGGGTATTTCCTGCTTTGGGCAAACCCATTTGCTGGATTGCTTTCACTAAGGGACCTGGAAGTACTTGGTAGGTGATGACGAAACCAGTAACACAATGTAGCAGATGATGTCACACATGAAACCCCTCTTCAGAAGCACATTGCAAGGCTACACTTGCATCACTTGCCATCAGCCTTGATCACTCTTTATAAATACACAAACAAAATTCCATAATTCATTCTCCAACAACTAGCAAGTTTAAGTCTACATACAGGTGTAGAAACACTCTGAAAAGTTTCACCAACAATCAGTTATGTTCTGCTTACTTGACAAATTCAAGTATTTTCAGATTTGATATACATTCTGTTTAGCTAAGTGCAAAAGAGATGAAACACTAAAAAGCAGCTTCCTGTGGGAGAAATTAGTTCTCTGGCAAAGAATACTTATTTCTTCTCAAAAATACCTGGAAATACCCTTCCCCTGGACAGCCGGATTGTGCAATCCCCAAAGCTGTTTTATTCAACTTGATTAGAAGTGGAAAAAACAAAACAAAACAATTACAATAATCTCAGCCATGCAAAAAGAACATCATAGGAACATTTTAAAAATGAGAAAACATAGCAACAAACTAAATCAAAGACTGAACAATCCATTTCAAACACACAGAAGGATATACCTGTAGAGCTACAGCAAACTGACTAACACCCATTTCCAAAACACTAAATACAGTCAAACAAAAAATACTAGATGATTTTTTCACACTGCTCCAAAACAATTGTAATAATAATGCCAAAACAACTGGGTCAGCCTAAAAAAAACCTAAATAAATACCATTTTAAAATATTTTCTCTCATGATTCAATTAATTTCTGCGTTAAGAAACCAAAGCACATCTTTCTCCTATCAGAACAAATCTATCTTCCAAAACACATCCACGATTGAGGCACACAGTAACAGAAACAGTCACACAAAACCACACGAGCAATTCCGATGTCACTCTGTGTACCTATCTCATGAACTTGTGACCAAGAAGCACAAGAAATATATGGTATATAAAGTAATTCTTACAGAATCCTGAATGTTGAAAGTCACTCTTGGCCCAGGAGATGCGGCATCTATACGGATATCTGGGAGGTCTTCACTGTCCCCTAGTCGAGAGCTACAAGCAAAACCAAAACACAACGGCTTGCTGGGTTTCACTACAGGATTATGTTCATGCAAACATTCACCTACACAAATGTCAGGCAACAAAAAAGTACAGTCAGTACTTACGTTTTGTTAAGGAAGAGTGTATAAAATCATAATTGAAGCACGTAGGGTACATGAAAATTAAAAAGGAGGAGGAGAAAGAAAGGAGGAAGCTACACTTTACTTGGCCAGTCGTCTATCGCTGGCCAATCTCTCTGCTTACTTCTTATGCAAGTTTTTCAATCCTGAGCCAACATGCAGAAATTATAGAAAAACAAGGTATTTGTGATCTACCACATAGGACAAAGCAGTTGGTAGATTATAGATGCGCTGAGGCAACCTAGATTACTGTTACTACACTACTTTTCATTCACAACCAAAGCAGAACATCGTGTTTCTTACAGAACAACAGAAAAGCTCCATTTTCTTTTCCATACAATTTCTGGATCTCTTCAGATAACCTTGTAAAAAGGTAAAATGAAAGTCGTTTTCATCTGAGATCTTGACCTAAAGCCTTCGTATCTTCAACACTAACATTATCAAGAATGCTAATTAATTCAGGAGAAAGATCCCTCTTCAAGGGCACCTTGAAAAATTCACTGTAGAGTACTTACTAGACTTTTTATGCTGGAAGAGCTCCTATCTGATATTTTCACATCTGGAATACTTAAAAATCTCCATTCACTGCTAGACAAGTAATCAAATTTCTGTTAAGAATTTCTGTTCTCATAGAAAAAAGTCCAAAGAATTCTAACACTCTTCTCCACCTTTTTAATTTTCAAACCTTTGATATTTAATCCATAATAATGCAGCACATTTTTAATTCCAAACTTTGAATGCTTCAGCTGCATCTACAAGAACAACAGACTCAAACACATGTATTCTAAACCCAAAGCAAACACTTACTAGGAGGCATCATTATACAATTACAGTTTGCTCAGCAGCCACTAAGTAATACAATGGTCACATTATACAGTTGAAGAAATTAGAGAAAAATTATCACCCCCAAAAAGAATCTTCTGTTCCTCTTATTTCAACAGCCCCTTTTTAAGGCAGAAGATTGCAAATCAAGCATAGAAATCGAAAATGACTGCACTCTGCCTTTTCCGTACATACATTTCTTCAGTATGTCTTGAAAGCCAGATGCTGTAGAAAGCCCTAAGTTGTTGACCATGCCTGTCTTGCAAAATGAGCTCCTCCTGTCCACTTCTACCACACACAGACGCTGCCTTTCGTAAAAGGACTCTTACGCATGAAGCCCCGTGTTCTCTGTTACACGTGCTGTTGCTGCTATCAGAGATCTCACGCAGAAGCTCACCTTGTTCTGTCCATTCTCTTCAGCGGTGGTCTTCCTGATGCTGAAATACTCTTCGATCGGCTATAGCTGGGTTTGTAGCTGAGACCCCATTTGTCTTTCAAGGAGGCGGCCTAAAACAAACATTTAAATGCAACAACTGAGAACACAGAGAAAAACTCTGGCAAGCTAAAATACTATTTTACACAGGTGTGCCAGTAAAGTAAAAAGATATTTTTGTTCTGTAAGAGCTAAAATGTATCTTGCATCAGCATTTGCCAGCATCTTCATCTTCCCTCTAGATACACTTTCACTTCTCACACCCAAAGCTAATAACCTGAGCATTTCAACAGACGTTCCTCCCAGCTATCACTACAGGAACAGAAGCTGAAATGAGAGCCCCTGAGAAGGAGCTGCGAAGAGATTACTATTTGAGAGACGGTTCCTTATTGAAGAAGCATCGTATCTGGAGCTCATGCACTAGGACACACTGACAATAACGTTTTGCCAGGTTCGTTGTCTGGGTCTGGGACAGGTCACGTGGCTTGCCAGCAATGCTGCTTGTTTTTTCATCCAGTTTCTTCTAGTGTCTACAATTAGTAGCTTGTGTTCATTTTTATATCAGCTAACTCTGCAAATACACCGCCTATTTACATACAGAACACACTTCTAGGAAGCACACGTGCCAAGTGGAATACAACAGGTACCCATCATTTGCCCAGGCAGTTAACACGCCTGCCTCTGCAATCCATCAGTCCAATAAGGAGTCACTTTAAAATCCGCTAAGAGGAGCAAATGACATCTTCAAATAAACATTCTCCGACTACTTCTTGTGAGTGTGCAAATAAACCCATTTACATTGTAGCATCTGTGACATTTCAGTTTTGCTACCACCATCATTACAAGGAGGAAAAACCTTTCCCCACCCCCTTCTAAAGATAAAGGGGTAGCTGAACTATTTGATATTCCTAACCTTCCTTTTCCGTTACTAACACTTTCCTTGCTTTAATCAACACGCAGAAAACACACGACTCAAGTGCTATCCCACTTTTCAAGTAATTTAATACTGCTCACCCTCATACTGGACCTGCGTAGCTTCTTACGAACATCTCGGCGGATATCATTCACAGCCACCGACTCCAGCTGCTGATAGCGCTGAATTTCTTGATTTATAGTTCCTTCACTTGCACCTAATTTTCTGGGGATAAATCGTGGTTGAGTTATCTTGCACATGTGTGACATTATCTTCCCCATTACAAAATCTGCATTGCAGTGATGTTCTGCTTTCCCTGGCAATTACCCCACTTTCAATAGTTACTTATGACTAGTATGAAATATAGCTGCAGAAGATTTATTCTTGTTTCAAGGTACAACTTTTTGTTAGGTATAATATTTTGTCTTTAAGAGCATTCTTTGATTTTAAGGTTTTTGCTTCTGCTGCAGAAAAAACACTCCATTAAATTTTTTAAAACTCCATAAAGAAACTGCTATTTTGAAAATATCAGTTCTCTGAAGCATTCATAAACTGAGAAAATGCAGGCACAAAACATTGTTTTGATTCTTGAACTCATATTAGATAAAATCATTGAGCCTGAAATCCAAAGTTCAGGTACAATTACACTCGAGTGGTGACAGCAATTTTATTCCAAGGACAAGCAATAAAAGGTGTCTCTCCTGTTATTTAATGCCAAATTGCCAAACTCTGTATTCCCATCCCAGACAGATCCATTTATAGTAAATCTGTCTTAGGGAAGGGGGAAAAAAAAAGAACAAAAGCTAGCCAAACAACCATGGCTGTGAAAAATTGTTAATAAAATTTACAGAAGTTCAGCTGAAATTTATGAATTTGAAATAATTATTTCTTCAGGGTTTTCCCAAGTACAGCAGAGATTTAATTTTAAAATATCACCTACAAAATGCAAAAATAATCTATTTAAATATATTTATCTTCTTCCAGGGAACGAGACTAAGCTTATTACAGTGTAATATATTCTGCTAAAGTGATCACCATGACAATAAAATGAAGATTCAACTGCAATTTGGAATCAATAGGAAATTTACTATAATCAGCCATTGTAATGCAGAACCAGGAAGAACAGGTGACTAACTTGACACCTGGGGAAGAACTTGAGAAATGTGGGAGAGTACTTGGCATATAGTTTTTTCTTATCCACAAGGACCATTTTCTTATCCAAAAGGACCATTTTTTAAATAAAGACACGAATTTCTACTTAACCATCACAACGCCACAAGATATGTGATAACAGCAGAAAATAAAGTCAGCAGCAGTTTGTTATTCCCAAACTTTGTGCGACTTAAAGCAAAATCCAACTTACTTCAAGTCATCAATGACTTTAGCTTGCTCATTGAGTTCTCTAATATCAACTAAACGTTTCACAAATTTTCTTCCTCGCTGCTCCCCAGTTTGGATACTAGAAGCTCCCTGCCGTCGGTGATCAACAGTCTCCTGTTTAAAACAAACATTTAATTAATGCCCTCATCAGAAATTGGACATTAGTATGATTTAATAGGCAAAGTGAATTTCACACCTTAAAATTTGGACTAGAGCATGCAAAGGAATCACTTCCATCTCAGCAGGCAGCTGATTGGATTTTTTTCCAGTGATCCAAACCCCATCATTCAAGTAGACACACTGTAACTACTACATACTTGTCCCCATGAGCAGGACCTGCCTGCTTTCCTATGGGATCTGCTAGACTGGAGAGCATCACACTTGGCTGACCCCAACAGATATTCTACAGGAACAGAGTATCGATGGTTTGGGGGGCTCAAACCCAGCAGGTGATTTACAATCCGCTGCCCAAATGTTAGCTTGCGTGCATCTCCACATAATGAACCTCCACCTGATTTCTGAACAACAAACAGGAACATTAGTGGTCTGGGATTCCATTTTCACTGCTGGCAGGCAAGAGACGTCTAAGACAGCCATTCAAGAACATCCGTTAAAACGTTTTGATGTGAAACCATAAAGCAAGGTCAGCAGCGTTTTGGGTAGAAGTACCGATAAAGCAGTTTTTCTAGTTTGCTCATGTTAATACCTTACTCTCCTGTTAAGAAAACCTATCTATAGCCACAGCTTTTTTTGTACCTGAAATTAGGTATTGTTCTCCATATTTTCATATACATATTGAAAAAAAAAGAGTAGAAATATGATCTGTGATTTCCTGCCTTTGAAATACGGAGTTAGGAGACTAACTCCCAAGCTTTGCTTTTTTGATTTGCAGCAAGAGTTATATGAGCTCTAAGGAGTAGCACACTGAACTCAACTCTAAGATCTTTCCATGTGACTGAAGACTTTGTCAATGCTTTTCCAATTAGTAGCACTTACGCTGGTTGATTCACTTACTGCATGTATAGTGGGAGACATGGTGTCAACTTCATCCTCATCTGAAAGGTCAGCTATGTTCACAGAGTTGAGGTCAGCAATGTCATCGATATCTTCTTCTCCTGTCAACGTGGTGAGGGTGTTGCCTAACGCATTCAGTCTTTTCCCAATGTTTGGATCCATGTGCACATCAATACCACACATCTTCCATAAGACATTCAGCGTCCAGGTTCCAGCACTACTACTTTCTGTATAAGAAAAAAAAAACCAAAAACAAACAAACAACACACACAACAAACTTGAACCAGTCTTTCCTCTTTGAAAAACTTCCCTATTTTATGAATGCTTTATTTATATAGGACGTGATTTATTTCAAAAGTGTATTACCTGCTGCAGCTTGTCCTGTTGTCCTAGAACATACTTCATAGGTACCATCTGGCACAACGCCTATATGAAGCACATACAGTGATTAGGCAAACAGTCAGAGCTGCCTTAGCCCAGCCCTTCCAAATTTCACCTCAGTCCCTCTCCCTCCGCAATGAAACCATGAGTGGGGTTGGACAGGAGGTTTCGTTTTAACTCCCACTGAATGACTGATCTTATTTAGTAAAGTGAGCCTACTTGGTAACATCCAAGTCTTAAAATTCCATGTAAATTCTAGAATCCTCACTGTAATGAAAGACAGATATATATAAAAATATGTAAATAATCCATATGAAACTATTGAAAACTTACGGGGATCTTAGGAAATTATATAAAAGCAACAAATCCAAGTCTTCCAATGTTTCTCAGACAGAATTTAAATGCTTACAATGAGACATATAGTAACAAAGTTATTTATAGAGGAAAACAGCAGAAGAATACAACTCTTAAATCCCTATTATTGTGCTTTCAAAAGGCCAAAGTCTTTATCTTTTGGAGGAACGTTCATCAGTTTTAAAAGTCATGGGAAAGGGTAGAAGTAGATTTATACCTGAAACACTATTGCCCAGTACAAAATCACATCCACTTACATGCATTCATAACGAGATCTCCTCTTATTTCTGGTTTCCAGTCATCCCAACTTGTCTCAAAGCCGTCAGCAAAGCGGATACAGAAGTTTTTGAAATGGCCTTTGCTAACTAAAGACTCTGATGAGCAGGCAGTGATTAACGTGCTTTCAATGGTCAGGACTAAAGCAGAGCCAGTGTCAAGATCTGCACTGTGGTTAGACTGGAATATAAAAAGCACAGAGAGGATTTACTGGTTATTGCAGTGTCAAAGTGATACCGTACATGCGTTAAATGCTATTTATCTGTCCCTATTATAAGATGGATCCTCCTCTTCTATCTCTCTGTATTTTTCCTTCTCTGCAGTAAGTTGTAGAAGCATCACATCTGTCTGTACAACGTCTTGCACTGTTGCTTTCTAAATGGAACACCTACGTTGTAATTATATTAGGGCAACAGGAGTCAGGCTCACCAAGAAAAGGAAAAGAAATTCCATGTTTGATCAAGGACTAGCAATCAAGGGCTATGAACCATACGGCCCCGTGTCCTCAGAATAAGCCCAGGATTGATTCTTTTCTTCAAGAAGGGTTGCACGTGAGTTGATTGTTCAATGACGAGAAGTAACTTCAATTTTTACACAGGTTTTTTGTGCTTATTTTGATATCTACAATCATGCAGAGTATTAAACATACAGATTGACCGATTATTTTCCAGCCCTTTCTGTATGAAGGTCTATAATTTTGTTTATAGACTGCAAACAAGCCCCCATATTCCCTTTTAAAAAGCCAGACTTCCAGTCCAGTAAGTATGTACTACAATGTACTGTACTACAGCGACAGACTTTTTGTCAGTGACTGCTTTTTAAATATTTCTTTAACCCAGTCTGAGTTCCTAAATAAAAGTGACTGTTTGAGAAACCTATCTATATAACCCATGTAGATATTCAGTAAATTAATAGTTATTTTTTAACTGAAACATGCAGAACCTAGTTCTCCTCTGAACAAGAACACCATTTCCATTACAAGCCATGTCACTAGTGCAGTTATCAGCACCCCATGACTTCTGCATTAGTATGAAGAAAAAAATCCCATTTATGGACATAAAGGCTATGTACCCCATGCAAATGGATATTTCAACAGACTACTAATAGTCACATTGCTTCAGACGTTTTGATACCTGAGGAGTGTTTGTGATGGGCAGGCAAATTCCCAAGTCATTGACAGTCAGCTGAAGAAAGAGGGTCCCAAAAGCCTGCGCAGAGGTTTGTTGGATTCCAGGCAGCATATCTACCACCTCTTTTGTGGCCATGTGAATATCTTTATGTAAAGCCATTCTCTGTTCGTTCCAGTTGTCATACGCAGCCTTGTAGTTCAGCCAAAACAGCACGGCTTTATGAAGAAACCAGAAACACTTAACTGAAATCAATGTATGCAAATAAAAAAACCACCCCACATTCACTATTTTTTTTTCATCTTTACAGTTTCTCCATTACTTTAGGACAGTGGATGTACTACAGCGGACACACACATATTCAGGATGTTGTGAAGAGGCTCATGCTGCAAAGGACAAGATGGACAAAGCCGATCATTGACAAGATGGACAAATCTAATCATTTAACATAGAAATTAACATATTAAACCACAGAAAGCGATGCTGTTCTCAGCATTATTCATTTCTGAAGACTTACAAGAGGCAACTTCCTCCAAACCATCTGAAAACTATCCACCTCAGCAAACGGAATTTTTGACCTCAGGAATTATTAACCTGTTGGCATGTAGCCGATCTCCTAAATATCTCAGCTACTTAATATTTTGATTTAACATGAAGTATGCTAAATCTTGAATAATCAAGCCTCTGAAAAAAAAAAAAACGCATTGTTTCCTCAGTATGAAGACAAATTTGTAGCAATTGTCTCTTCAATACCTCTATCAAAGGCCACAGGTTGAGCAAAAACAATTGGTCTGTTCAAAGTAATGAGCACGGCTTCTCTGTCTGACGAGCCACTGATTTCTTCTCGGAGAGCATTTCTTAATCCAATTCTTGTCTTGAAATAGGCAACTTGATGAAAGTCTGAGCCAGCTTCTTCGTAAACCTTTAGAAGTTAAAAAAATTGGAAGAGAGAGGGTTTTGCATCACAGAGAGTTCAGGGATGGGGAAAAACTATCAAATTACCGATTTTGACAAAATGTAAAGTTACAACAGAAATAAGGACATCTCCTTTCCACTCTAGCCAAAGCTGCTTTCGAGGACATTCCATTTTCTTACATTAAATTCTGATCACAGCGTTCTTTTCCTTATTTATCATGAAATATTAACTAACTATTTTTATATCCAGAGTCTCTATTATGACAGTACATTTATAGGTTCTAAGACTTGTATTTATTTCTAAAATAAATACAAAATATTTTCCTATCGTAGTATTAGTGATTCCCGGTAACAGTGAGTTTAAGAATCCAAGAACTATAACTGTCAAACTCTGACAAACTAGGTCATAATGTAGGTCTAGTCAAGTCTGGATCCTGTCTGGTCTTATTATTTCATTCCTGTAACCTAAAAATAATATCAATGAAGATTTTTAATTTGCCTCAGTAACAAGGCCATTACTGCTGTAAAAGGCTAGTAACTTCTAAGACATTAATGGCATGAGAAAAGAGAGCTCATTCTTGACTCCTTCCATCTTTTACGCAATTACACTGGCCTTCATAACGAAGACTTGTTAACTCCTCTGAAAAGTTATCTCCAGCCACTTCTTGACTCAAGTGGGAAAACTTATTTTGAACAACTATTTAACAAAACATGAGAGCATGTTCAGCAAGTACATCTCCACAACTGTGTGCTGCAGAATGCTTACAGTTTTATTTAAAAAAATCTGAAAAGAGTAACCAAAAAAAAATAACAAACGCCCAAACAACAACAAAATAATCCACCACTCTCTGCAGGAGAGCTTTACACTCCCTGCACAGCCAGATCAGAAAAAAACCAGCAGTGTAACACAGCCTCTTGGCTTGGTTATGTACTTTATAATCACACGGTATTGGAATATATGAATGGTATAAGAATGCCAGATGCAAAGATGTTGAGCACTAACCTGGTGTTTAACAATCTGTCCTAGTGCCAGATTTAAATCCACCTGGCACTTCCCAAACAGTTTGAGGTAGCTGCTACTTCCAGGCATTGCTTTGGTTTGCAGTCTGTTTGAGAGCTCAAGTTCTATCAATCCAGTTTCAAATCTCACGGCTCGCATTGAGGGAGTTGTAGCTGTCACTTGAATTCCCTAATGAATAAGGAAGGTACTTAGTTTTTAGGATCTGCTTTAGACACATGAAAAGAAGCCAAAAAAACCCCCCGAACAGCAAAAGAACATCAAAAAGCCCTTTTCACTGTGCAGTAAAAAAAGAGGACATAATTGTTTTTCACAAGGCAACACCACTAAGATATTTGAAAAGAACACTGGAACAACTCCAAGTCTTTTTCTTCATGCAGTGTGTCCTGAATCAGTTTTACCTCCTGTGAGGTAAAACCCAAAAGCCACGAATAGCATCTAGGACTGCTGGTCTGGCATCATAAGATTACCTTAAACTGTAGGCTCAATGAGTAAAGAAGAATTTTTGGTTTGTCTCCATCAGCCGTGCCATCATGTTCATTCCAAAGAGGTATCGGCTGCTCTCCTCCTGCACACAGTAAATAAACACATGCGAAGTTTGAACAAAGAAAACATTTTAAAACAAACAGATATAAAAACAGTGACAGTGAATTCAGCCTCACTTAGCAGTGACCAGTTGAAAATTTATTAATACAAATACATGCTGAAGGTGGAAGACACCGGTGGAGATTCTACTTATCAGCTATCATTAATAGCTCCCTAGTACGAACCGAGGCAGAGTCACGTTCCTCCCTCCTGCGAAGCTTTCCACAGGAAGGCTCAAAATCTGTAAGGAATAACTCTTAGTTTTCAGTAAGATATTCTTTGTCTCATGCACCAACATATTTCTTAATTATCTGACAATAAAAATTAGACACTCAACCGAACAGTGTGCAAATTGCATGAAGAGAGGAACTGAAATTACATCAGCATTTTTCGACAACAGGAGAAAGAATATTCTGCGATTATTTTATTTTTGTATTCACTTCCTCATCCTGGCGCAGTTTATCCCCGGTTACATATCCCCGCATACCCTCACCTGACGGAGCAATCCACTGCATTTTCTAGCTCCCTTCAGGGCATGTCCTCCAGACCTGCACATTTCTTTTAAGTACATTTGTATGCATGAATATATACACACACAGGGCACGTATGAAAGGAATATATGTAGATGCACACGCAGACACTGCTTTTACTTAGTTACCACTTTATAGTTTATCATCTTTCCTCATGATGTTTCCAATCTTTCCACTAAAAATTAGCTATATTTCTATAACAATCTTTCAGAATAACTCAAAAAGTGTTGAAAGCAAACCACTTGAAATTTCACTTGCTTTTGAATTCACCCACATTTGGCACCCTGTAGCATTCTCTCTCATACATACATCCTTCCTCATCTAAAACCGTAACTAATAAAATCCATATTCCCTTTATTTCTCCTGGTTATTCTGCTTTCTTTTTGACGTTGTTAGTATTATTTCTTTATAATAAACAGACAATACTTGATAATTAGTGATTTACTTTCTAATTCACTGACTGCTTATCCCCATCTGCCAATTCTTATTTTGACCTAGAGAACAACAGAACACTTTCACGGTTCTTTACTTATTTGCTTCTCTGTTCATCTCCTCATCTGTCATGTAACTCCCACAGTACATTATAACCCTGTACTTACACAAACCCACCAAACAACAACTGATGTATCAAACAAAGCTTCCAGTCCTCACACTTCCCCTCAGAGTAACCACACTCTCATTTTGTAGTACTTTTTCCAGGGCGTAGGGTGATAGAACTTGTTTGCTGAGTGAAATATTGTATGGCACGAGTTATCATCAGCTTCTTGGTTGGCTTTCAGTTCTTGAACACAGAGCAAGTCTCTAACAGTAAGATTTAGAAAGGGAGTGCACCTATTTTTAAATGCTGTGCAAACTGTGCTTCAAAGAGACTTTTTTTATGAATGGACAATTCAGTATTCTGTTTCTGTGGCATGCTGTGAGAGAGACAACACTGAGTGGTTTTGCTGCTGTTCTGTAATTGGGTTTTGAATGACAAAGCTCTTTCTAAGCACAGAAAATTTCCTGAGCACAGAAGCCAGCCTAAATGACAGAAACAAACCAGTCATTTCTGCAGTATCCAGCAAGATACACAAACCGATCCCGTGAACAGCCAAATGCCTTTTCCAAACAGTTCTGAAACACGTAATCTGCCAAGAATCAAGGAGCTGGGAATCCAGAGACACTAAGGAACGCCAGTGTCGACACTAAGGAACGCCAGTGTCGACACCGTATTCCCCCGACACAGCTGTTTTCCGTTAAAGGAAGACACTGATGTTATTTTACAAACTGCAATACCACGATCTGCATTTTACAAGGTTTAAGGATCTTACTTGAAGTGTTCTGCTTACCTGAAACCTTCTGTATGACTTCATTTACTTCCTTCATGAACACTTTTTGCACAAATACCAAGTGATTTAGAAGATCAGTTGTGAGGTTATGTTCGAAGGAACCAACCTGCAGAAACACAAAATTTCAGAACAAACTTCAGAAGAGTCACCATACTTACATTTTCAAAACATCACCTTTTTACTTTTTAGGCACACCTTTACGTCAAATTATATTATTACTGGCATAAAAAAAGAACATTAAATAGTTTTGTCTTGGGCTAAACGCAGGGCTTGACTAAGGTTCATGCGAAATCCTACCAAATTCCAGATGGTAAATCACTGTCAGAACAAAACAGAAGTGAGCTGTCAACCTCTAACAGTACGTTATTCTGGTCACTGCAGATGAACAAGTTTACTGATACATCAATGGTAAATTTATGTGTCCAATCTCTTCTCAAAGAATATTACAAAGGAACTGGAGTCTGCCTAACATCATTTAAATTCACCATTCATGTTTTTCAAATAGCTGCTCCTATCTATGGAGCTGTCACAAAAATCACAAAAAAATAGAACAATGAAATTGCTTTTCAATTTCCCAGTCTTTCTTTTTGCAAAGCATATGACATTATCTGATGCTTTAGCATAAGATTCAGTGTAAAATGACACTTGAATCATCAGTAATATGCTGTTGTCTACTGCACTGATGAGAAATACTGTAATTCCAAAAAAAAGTTTCTAAACATCTCTTCCTTATTTAATGGCACAAAAGAACATATTCAAAACCCTCTGATACAGTGGTCTTGACTGCTTAATATGTTGGCCGCTCAAACCAAGGACTGAGAAAGCTCTGTTTCAGTGTCACACAATTACAAATGCTCTATTTGGATCAACCTGCACACTGCAGAGTTCTGGAGTAGGCAGATTAGTCAAATAACATGAAGATGCACGTACAGAAATGTAATAGAATGGAAATAAGAGGTTAGGAAAGACCATCTCCAACACCCACCTCAGCCACACAGCGTAAGTAGTTCCCCTGTAGGTAATAACCTTGCTTGGCAGGCAGCTCGTCTATGCTCCAAATCTGGTCTGAGTAGGTATCATGTTCTTCCATGATATATTTGCCAGACATAGTGACAGGAGGAAGGTTGAGACTTGCCGAAGGAGGAATGGTTGACATGTCAGTGGCAGAGACTTTTGAAGTGAAGCGCAATCTGTGGCTTGGAAGCTCAAAATTAAATCTAGTTTGGGCACCTGTCAAAGGAAGATGGGGAAAGAACAGGTATGAATGGGTAAAAGAATCTTTTATTTATCTTTACATTTAAGAACACTTAAAAAAAAAAAAATCTTTAAAATGTTATTGAAGCGTAGATGTCTCAAGCTATAAATACTCACTCAGACTTCACTGTAATTAGATGGAGAATGGAGTCGCATAAACACCTCATGTGTACCCATAAGAGACCCCGTAAGAGTATTTTCAAATAGTCTTACGAATCAGAACTTAGTAAATCAAGAATCATAAACTGATTTTAGCAGTCAGAGGGAAACTTCCTGGGAGCTTACATATGAATGTATACAGATCTTCATCTGCTCTTGTATTCTGCCTCTGGCAATTGCGTATAACAGCAGCAGTGTAAATCCTCTATATGGCCCCACCCGACCGAAGTCCACATTCAAAAAACCAAGCCATTAACGACAGATTCAAAGATCTCACTACGACTCAGCAGAAACATCAAGTCTTCGTGGATGCTTCTAGCAAGGCCAAACTAAAAGTCATAACATTTTTAAAGTTTCAGAGAACTGTTACCTGTCATTCCATGACTCCTCATCCTTCCCATCTTATATTCCGCCTTCAGAGAGGGCAAGAGCGCTGCTCCGATAGCTATCCCATCTATCATGGCACTGAATTTGAGAACTATAGGCTTCTTCTCTAAGCCTTCTGGCAGCTGCGGAAATTCGTTTGTTTCAACGGGTGTTTGATTAATACTCGTTGGAGTCTTTTCAGAGGGCAAAGGAGTCGCAACATCTTCTTTGGTAGGCTGAGGCCTATTGACCAAGACAAAGATCACAAAATACTTCTTGTCAGTCTAACCTGATACGTGTCTAGCCTGACTCTCCCACACACATTCAAAGCAGCGCAAGCCCATGAACGGATGGCAACCAGCAGCACTCCGAAGCGCCCTGCAAGCAGCACTTACGCAGTCGACGGCTGCCTGATGAGATCCGAGATCTGCTTGGAGAGCTGGTGAGAACTGCGCACCATCATGCTGTGCAGCGTGGCGGGGTGCTGAGGAATGTTGATGCTGATGGCTCCAACTTTGACCACGGCAGCGTTGTTTGTTTTCAGCCCTCTCTGGGCGCTATACAGGGCCTGGGATTTGGCAATGCTGCATTTCACGACAGTTCTAACAGAAAAGGAAACAGGATTTACTTGAGTATCCTTCAACACAGTTACGGTTTTATGTTAAAATGGGGTTTTAAGCATTAGCTGAATTTTCAAGTATTCATAAGCGATTCTGTTTATAAACTACATTCACATTCCTTTTTCTTTCACTTTACACACATCAATGCACTACATGCCACAAACAACTACACTACATTTAAGAGAACTACAAGTCATGCATTGCAAAAATACCTGTTAAACTGTTATTTTTCCATAATCTAAGATCATTTGAGTTTATACAGACCAGGCTGCACATACAGAGACAAATTTTCACACACGGAAACAAATAAGAGCCTTCCATTTCAACCCAATTTCAGGAATAATCCTGAATCATCCTTTCCACAAGGAGGCTTAGTAAAATCTGATTTTAGCATCCGAAAAGGTCAATGGAGAAGATACTCGCTTAGCAATAAATACACAGCGAGTGTGATAAATGGGTTTGTGAATTAATACTGATGTTGAATTGGCACACAGTACACCAAAATCTAAATTTTATTTTAATGTTAAAAAGGATGGTTCACAATGGTCACCCAAGATAAAAATACAACTGCACAAAGCTGACGGTTTTTGCTGTCAAAATGAAATTTGGGCATATCAGAATTCACTAAGCTCCTATTAAAAAAGACACATGGGGTGACATATACAAGGTAAATTACTGGAGGGTTACTCAATGGAAGTATATTTTGTAGCCAGCACAGAATATTACAGCCTCAAAGAGAAAGACAGAGTTGTGAAGATGCAGTACATTAGCTGAAACGCCAGAAAAACAGACTCCCAAATTGCAACATTCAATGAAAGTTTCTCAAATACTAAATTTAAAGAGGCATATATACCACAATTTAAATTGCTCTACAGAGAGTTTGTTTTCATGGTGAAAGCTACAATATTCTAGGAATTCTACTCCGTAAGTAACGTTTCTTCTGTGAAGCCTTAACCCAAGGGTCCTTATTCTGATGTTAAAATCCACTGGCCCAAAGCATCCCAGGAATGGAAATACAACAAAATAAACATCATTCTTCTGCTTATAATAAAGAAATGCACAGCACTGTGCTGCAATCTCAGCAGCTGTCAACAGCCTGAGATCACTTCACTGAGGCTCTAGGAAACTTTCAGATTTTCACAGCTACACAAGTGCTACACGCAACTTAAAGTGTTCATGAATTAATACTTTAGGGTAGACTGTCAAGCAGAAATTATTTCAACATACTTGAAGAATTTTCACAAAAATGAAGGAGGGAACAAATCTTAACTCACAAGTATTTTCAGAAAAGCATTATACAAATAAGTATGTCTTAAGGGCAGATTTATTTTAATCCACCTCTTCAAAGGAGAGAGACACTGTTATTTCTCTGTTGATGCTTGCTTATTTCCTGCTCTCATTCCGCTACTATTCTGACTGAACTATTGTGAAGCCAGTCAAGGATACGCTTTTTTCTCCCCCATCTGTAACACAAACTATAGCAGCTATTCAAGAACAACTTTCAGCTTAAGGGAAGTTGCCCGATCTCTTCCTGACTTGTTATATACCAGCAATGCATCCAGAAATAATTCCATATTCTTGCATCAATTCCATAAATAATCACTTTCCAGACAAACTTGTGAGAGAAGTCTTTGTCCCACTACAGTACAGGCTACGAGGCCAGTACCCAATTTCATAGATTTTTGGGAACGTTAGAAAAAGGGTGGAAAAAACATCAGCAAGAGGCCAGTAACACACAGAGGAACTACCACACGGAGTCAGATGAAAATTCAGGCAGCAGCAGCTATTTTGGGTGATTTAAGTGAAGTGATCCGTCCCTTAATTCCAGCCATCGGGGTTTACTTTTTGAGTCGGAGGCTATAGTATGTTCATGACTCACCACCAGACCTGTCCTACATGGATTTGTCCAACCCTTCTCATCATTTATATTTTTGTCATCCACATCATTTAGCAATGAGTTCAACTGTTCAGTGACGCACTAAGCAAAGAGTACTTTCTTTTTTGGTGGTTTGATGTCGCTACCAGACAAAATGGAACAAAAACCTGAACATCACCTTTACATCGCTTGTGCTTTTACTGTCCACCACCTCTCCTTCCAGAGCTACCATCCATACGGACGTTTTGAAGTGAATCAACATTTTTAGCTACATAACTTTTCTTCTCAGCCTACTGCAGGACCACCATCTAACAGAGCTTCTGGGTTGCCAGAAGCCAGGGCCATTTTCCACCTCAACCACTACTCTAGTTAGACCCTCTGCACTTGAGCATCAGGAAGTTAAAAGGAAGCAGAAACAAAGCATTGCATCTTGTGTGAAAGACCTACATCACACATACAGATCTGGGGGACATGAAGAGGGTCACCTTCATGGGCAGTAGATGCACAGGCACAGTTAGGGAAAACATTTTGTGTGAGCCCACCTAGTAATAACACCCAACGCTGAGGTAAACAAAGACAAAAGGATGGTCCTGTTCATGCTGAAATCACACAACAGGTACTGTCACTCCAAGCACAGGAGCTCCTTACCAAGTTCAGAGCAAATCTAACCTGTCTGCTCTTTTACATTTATCAGCGTTATTTCACCTCATTAAAATAAGCACAGAAGCAGATCTAAAGAACTCAACAGCCAGTGAAACTGTTCCAGCATTGGGGTACTGACCGTATAGTGTAATATCTGCCCCTAAAACTGGACTGTTGACATTTACAGGGCTTTTTTGGACAGGTATTTCGCAAGCTACAATAAAAGCTTATCTAGGTACTATCAGATGTTAAACATATTCAATCAACATCTGCCTACTACACAATCACAAACAGTAGGAACGCAGCCATGAGCTACACAACACAGTTAATTGCAAGACTATTAAACATAATAATATGACATACAGAAACTCTTGTTTGGCTGTGCTTGTAGGAGATGTAGGAAAATCCTCCAGTCTACAGATGAAGATTCAAGAGAAAGCAAGAAAAACAAAAACAAAGCAAATAAAGAATAAATATTCATGCAAAATTAGTCAGTTAATTACTTGTAACCCACAATATGACACTTACTTTCAAATTTACCAAGTTGAAGGTTTTAGTTTTGTCAGGCTTTGTTGTTTATTGCTGTTAGGGATTTATCAATATTTTCCCCCCTTTCCTTCTGTACACTCCCTATATGGAAGCTCAATAAGATTATGACATAAAACAGACATGAAGAACCACAGTTGCTTTCAGAAGCCCTACACAGCTGTCAGACTAGAACTTCTATTTATCCCTCCAAAATATGCTTATTGGAAGATATTTAGCTGGGGACATTAATATCGTTCTGTATGTTTTAAGTTCTATAGAGCATCTTCCAAACTAAACAGAAATTAGAGAGAGACTCAAGTCCCTTTTCTAAAACATTAATATTCTAAACCCAGATCACATACTGAGGGTTACCCAGCTAACACCCAAACTGCGTGAGGGTGACCTACGTTACAGAGTGGAGTTTTGGCTGTTGTGCAACTCAAACAGAAGTTCAGCTAGAAACCAAGAACAATGATGTTTGTGAACCTGTCATAAAAAACCCAACAAAACCCAAACGATGTGGGTGCTGAGCAAGTCATTCAGGATGTTCATGCAGAAAAAGTGAGTCTCCCCTCGACTCCTGCCAAGCTGTGTCAATTATTTAAAGGGTTGAGAATGGGTATTAGAACTGTAAAAACAACGGAAAGAATCATGCATCATGGAAGTTCAGAAAGGTGTCTATTAAAGAAACAATCTAGATCTTAAATAGGAATAATCTGCATGGGTAGACTGTATGGTTTAGTGGAACCTATAGCTTCAAAAAGCAATTAGAAGCATAAGAGAAACAATACACGCAATGTGATAAAGTTTGTAGGCATACACCACATGGAAAAAATCAGTGCAGAAGGCTCAGTTATACAAAATTTAATATCTGTCTTTTTCCAAGAGGACCTGTCACCTATGATTTCTTCGGTCAGGTCATTTACCCATTTACACCGTGATCCTACCATCAGTTCCAAACTTACTAGTATCCTTTACTAGAAAGAGAACTTAGCAGGAACATTCATGTAACTATGTCTGTGTGAATGTGCCCTAGAACTGAAACCTGTAAGTACTTCACTGTACTCCTTCTCAGCTTACTCAGACTTAAAAGCCTCCAAGCACACACAATTGGCTTTACAAGACAAGCGCAATTCTGCAACGGCTGCATGGTTACCACCAAACTCTACAACTTCAAAGATCCCACCTAAAAATACATCACCAATGCTTTCTCCACGTTAAGCTACACACCTTGACCGTCACACATCTGATTCCACTTCTATGCGCTGGCACAATTTTAAATTGTCAGGCTTCACACTTACTGAATGTTCGGGGTAATTCCCTCCAGCAGGACGATATTGACACCTCCTATGTGAGCAGTGGCACATGTCTCAGTCATCTTTTGATGTAGTACATCTTTAAGAAAAATAAGATATTTAGCAGCATTTCACTCAGTAGAATGCTTCCAGGTATGCCTACTGCTTTCAAAAATACAGTAGCAGGAAAACAACTGAAAAGTTACACTTTACTAAAAGTGTAACATGAAGTATTATTAAATTTAAATTGTGACAAGCTTTTGAAAATTAAAGGAGTGACTATTTTCTAAAAGAATTTCCTTCATGGCAGTTTCTGAAAAACTTGCATCCTGGTAATAGTTCATAAAAGACTTTGTGCAATGTTGTTATACTATCCAGACACTGACATAAGGTACATCTATTTATAAACAAAACATATTACACATACACACGCACTGGTACAGGTACGTACATGCACAAACATGTAAAGCTGCCGTTGAATTTAATTACAGAGTCCAGTTTAGCTTATCCCACCTTTCATTTTTTCTTTCAGGGTGAAACTGCCATGGATTCTCTTCAGTTCGGACTCCATCGTCAGACCGCCGATGTCTGCCTCCAGGTGGGTTCGGTTCACCATGCCTATCCCAAAGACAATGAGAGTCACGTGCTGAGGCTCCGAAGTCACCAGGCTGCGCTTCCGCTGCGCGTCTCTGCCATTGTCCTGTTCGTTCTCAAACACCACCCGACAAGCAGGTTCGGTTGGGCTTCGAACACCTGTGGAAATACAAAGGAGTTTTTTGAGGATACTGTACAAGAAATCCTTGACATACCTGATTTATATTTGTATTTGCAACCAAGGATCATGTATCACGCACACCCAGCGGACTCTTTAGGTAAATTATGTGTGCCTCACTTATTCCACTCTAACAACATTGCAACTGAACCAAATCCAAGACACAATGGGGACAACGAGGATGCAATTTCATTATTATTCATAGATACATTCTTATGTACATTATCTAAGTATTCATGTTTATGTCATTTTATTGTTCTACAGCAAACATGCTTTGACAGTTTGCAATTATCCTGTTTCCTTTTTGATTTCATAGCCAGAAGTTCTTACAATCCAGTTTTGCTTAAGCAAGTTTTCCTTTTCAACGCTCAGAGAATAAAAACAATGTAAGAAAATTAACATTTTGTGCAGATGTCATAGCTGTGGATACGATACTCTGGGCACGGAAGATACTGCCCTCTGTTTAACAGAAACTCTCATTTGACACTTCCTCAGTTCTTCACTCTTTAGTTAAGAGAATTCCAAAGAAAATGCCTCTAACTAGTAACTATATCATGCCCTGCATATTTACAGCAACCTATATTCACCAACAAAAAGAATGATGCAAGTCAGCTCTCAGATTTACTCTGCTGTGCTAAAATACAGCAGAAACAGAGAGCAATGCTCACCCCAGCTCTCAAAGCTTTGGGTCAACTTAGGGCCCAAACACCTGTAACTTTTGTTGGGCTTGACCAAATTCAGTATTTCACCTTTTATCTCTCAAATCTAGATTCACAGATTATCCTCTTATTCACTCAGTCTCAGGGCAGAAATTATCCCCCTCAGGACTGCTTACGTACACACTTACACATTTTCACAAAATGATAATATACAGCACTTTCTTTAGCCACTTTGAAAACAAAATAGCACTGAGGGAGAAACAAACTCCATCTGCTCTCCATACACAGTTAACCAGAAAAGTTAACCATTTAACCCGGTCCCACAACCAGTGCAAATCCAGATTAACAGAGCTGCACAAGAGAACTGAGGGACTGAATTTAAAACGGATCAATTAATATATATTTGACCAAGTTTAGGATTGAAAAAAAAAAAATAGCACACTATAAAGCCAGGAAAAGAATTGTTTTCTTTTGTACATCATCTTGAAGAACTGATTACAAGCTTCCCCCTACCATCCGCACCACCTGCCCCTCTGCTCCATGGTAGATGGGGTAGGCAACTTTAAAAAAAAAAAAAAAAAAAAAAAAAAAAAAAAAAAAAAAAAAAAAAAAAAAAAAAATCAAAACAAACAAACCACCTTACAATCAAGCTTTAGAAGAATACACTTGAGCAAAAAGCACCTACTCTCACTTGTTTGGATTCATGAACCAGTTTACCTGTTGGTCCAAAAGTTTCAGAAGACTTTTCTAAAATCCCAGTTGGATCAGAAATGAGTGAATAGAAGTTCAGTAACTTATACATATTTTGCCAGCATTCAGCAGAAGGTTCGCTCTGTTCCGACACGGTAATAGAGTCAGAGTCATCCATATGAATAGTCATGTGGTCAACGACATCTTTTGAACCTTTCCGGGACACTTTAGAAGTTCTTCTTTCCGACCTCCCCAAGGAATTCTTGTTTCGAGACTCTTTCTTATTGTTCTCATTGTTTGTTCGTTTGTTCTTGGTGTTGTTCACCCTGTTACCTCCATTAAGGCTTCCTCGAGAGCTCCGGCTGAAGTCAGAAGAGCGGAAGTCTCTGTGTTTGCGGGTTTTAAAAGTAGGTGTTGGAGAAGCTGATCCAGCTGTGTACCTGCTGAGTTTGATGTCCGTCTGCGTGGCTTTGATATCATCGATCATTGTACTGAACTGATGAATGAGGCGGACCAGTGCCATATCTACGTGCTGGCTTATGGACTGGCAAGAAATCGTAAAATTACAGTGAAAAGTATTATAATAGCGTTTATTCAAGTCATGAAAAGAAAGGGCGTTGGTGGAGTTGTGAGGTGTGCAAATGGATTTCTCCATTACAACAGCACTAATACTGAACGTTTCCAACATCAAAGCCGGTTTGAATTCAAGAGGAGGAAGATTGACAGCTCCTTGCCTAAGGAAAGAAAAGGTACGAGTTACTACTGTGGTTCTTTTTAAGGAATCAAACACTTGCTGTTTGTTTGTTTTTAAACACAGCGGTACGTCTAAGTTACTGAATCCAACCTTTTCTTGCCCCTTGGACATCACCTTCTTACCATAGTTCTAAATATAACAAAACCTACTTTTACAATTCATACTGCGTGCTGCCACAGTCATAACTCAGTTCAGTGTAAACGTAGTTTGTCACACAATCTTTCCAGCCCAATCTAAAGCTTCGCTGAATCTTCCCGCTGCCAATTTTGGGCACGTACGCCAAATGTAAAAACCTAATTTACATAATTCATTACGAAATGGCATCTAAGCACCTCTCAAATTCCCCCCACTATTATTCCCACCAGCTCTCCCCTCCTCAATCTCCAGTTTCCAAAAGTAGCTGAGATTCAAATACTTCAAGTTTCCAAACCATTCCATAGGAAGATTAAAAAAAACCAACTCAAGACAAAACAGGTAAGAATACAAGAATACAGGACTGCTCCTTACTCTAATGAAGTGCTTCAGAATTCTACGTCTTCAAATGAAACACCTGATTTCTGTTCTTTAAACAATATACGTACTTTCAAATATCTCACAACATACCTTCGAGCTCGCTTGCTTTTTCTTTCCTTTGCAGTATCTGAATCAACAATATCTGCTCTTAAGCAGTCCAGCGTTCCTGAGAATGAAAGGTACTCTCCGAAGTACATTCTGTAGCACAGCGGCATTGCATCCTGAGACTGAATTCCCGTGTAACTTAGGAGAGGTTTGAAGACAACCTGCAAAACAAAACCCAGTGCTGTACTACTAATTGTCGGGATTATTCTTATACTCGTGTTCCATCATTTCTTGATCTAGAATATTTACAATGTCAGCTACATAATACAGAACATTTGGACAGGGCTCTGAACAACCTGATCTAGCTGAAGATGCCCCTGATCACTGCGGGGGGGGCGGGTCAGACTAGATGACCTTTGAAGGTCCCTTACAACCCAAACAATTCTGTGATTCCATCATTTTTAAGTTTCATTGACAGTGCCATAACACAGAAAGAAGGGGGATCAAAAGGAGAAGCTTTATGAACTTTCTGAGTAAAAAGATTAATTGTACAACAAGCCAGCACTGAATGCTCAGCTATGGGAGCAAGGTTTCTGCATGTTCCCTCAGTAAAAAGTACTCTGGAGAACTAGGTTAATCTCACAAATGCTCCAATATATTCTTTGACATTTTAAAACAATATCCTATTAATGGTCATTCATAACGTTTGTTATGGGACACCTCAAAGGTTTCTTGAGCCTTTCATCTTTGCACAGGAATGTCTAAGAAACGTGTACAGTAACAGCACAGTGTGGTCATCGTTTTAAGATTTTATTTTAGTCTTTTTTTTCCCCAGTAGTAGTAGCTAGTTTTTTCCTACAGAACTCCAA
>NW_010390130.1:56494-63046 GCF_000710305.1 Buceros rhinoceros silvestris | reverse complement strand
TCCCTACAGAACTCCAAAACACACCAGCAAACCACACCTACCTGTGCATCTGCTAGCTGGACAGCAGGAAACCCCTGGTTACCCTCTTCTACACCAGCAATGTCATCCTGACTGGTGCTGTGCTGCGAGTGTGTGCCATCCAGGGTGTTCTGGTCACTGGACAAAACGGTGTTGAAATCTGAAGCGGAGGGTATCGTAGGAAGATTGGGTGCCACACCTGACAAATAAATACTCATGGAACACTAACACCACAGCAAATTTTAACATCACCAACTCCAGTAATTCAGCAAGATTTATTATCTAGAAAGACATGCCATACACAGAGAAAGTCAGAACCCCAGCCAGGCCCATAACCTCACAAGAGAGGCACTCAGGAGACAGAAAACAGTCCAACGTTGCCAACACACCTCACAGAGACAGCCCAACGCACAAACGCATTTCCATCTCTTTGACCTCCTTCCCAAGGCCTTTAGTCTGCAGCCCGTTCTATAATTTGCAGTTTTAACAGACTGACTCCTGTTTAAACTGAAATAGCTATTCCATCAACAAAAGAGAAGATTATCCACAGCTGTAAATACTTGCTTTTAGCTTTCCATGTGCTATCAGCTTCTGGGTTTTGTTAGCTCCAGTGCAGGATCCACTGATTAGATCTCTATAGATTACTGTCCAGTCAAACACGCTCTTCGTAAAAACAACCACGGAGAGCCACTTCCCTGCAGCTGCTCTGTTTGCAAACAATCACACTTGCAGCACAAGGGCAGAGCGATGTTGATTCACCTGCTTCTTGAGTCTGGACTGGACTTTCATGAGTTGCTCTGCCAATGTAAATTAATCCTGATTCTTCAAAACTCAAGCTTACAGCACTTCAAGAGCCATGACTATACGCCTATTTACTATTGCCCAAGATTAATAATAATTAAATAACAATAATAGTAATTTGTTGAAAGACAATAGAAGAAACAGTCAAGTTGAGGGTGAGCAAAAAAAATTAGGATACACACACTCAAGGATTATGAATGATGACAGGCTTAAAAGAATAAAGAAGCTGCCGTAAGTTGCTACATATCTATCTCTAACACACTTCAGACTTTCAGTAACGTGTATTTTCTTTTCTCCATTCCCTTACACCGGTTCATCACTCCCCATCCCTGAAAAACCACCTTGCTTTCAAAACAGATGATTATGTTTAGTCTCAAAACTGAACTGAGACAGAGCAAGGATTCCAACGTACAAAAACAGCATATGCAAATTAGATTAAAATTAACTAACAAGATCCAAGGAACTCTGCAAGTGAGGATGATCTTATGACTTAGATTTTGGCAGCTACATGTGATTTTGGAAGCTACATTCACACTTCCACATGTAGGAAAAACTCTAATTTTTTGGAGGCAGGATGAGAGAAATAAAAACAACAGTTTTGCTTGTATCACGTTTGTTCATTTTCTGGTTTGCTGAGAAGCCCCACAAGCAGTATTCACACCTGTTGAACTCACGTCACTTGCTCAATTCCTTTCAGAAAGGACATGGTAAACTCAGGAACAGCCATCCCAGAATAATCTCTTCAATTCAGCTGAAATTAGCAATACCTGTTGGAAGACTGTTGTGTCCAGATTTGGTGGCTGGACTTTCTTGTACTACACTTCCTCTGTTGCCCACAGCGTTTGACATCCAGTTATAGAAACTCACAGAAGATGGTTCAGAGAGCAAGGGATGTTCAGACAACATGTCTGTGGCCACAGTATTTCCTATACGGATAAATCGAAGCTTTAGCATTTGTTGTATCAAAGCCAGCAAAAACCAGGAGCACAGCATAGCTTTCTGCCAATACAATTTACTATAAAAATAAGCCTAATCCTCAAGGTTTATTCCAGTAAATTACGCGTCAAGCAACACTACGGGTGCTACCACAGAAGTTACACTATGACACTAACAGATGTTGCACTACAAGTGTCTTTGCATTTGTTCATTTCTACCATCAACTAGAGAAAAGGAGTCATTAAGAAACCAAAATACCTTTTCTTCTGAATATTTGGTTCCCTGACAGCAAAAGAGAGAGGTTTTAGAGAAAATGAAGCATCAAACTTATCTGGTTTTCTTCACGTAAATTATAACAATGGACTCTGAACAGTAAAAACTTCAACGAATGCATTTCAAACTCCCACAAACCACATTTGTTCAAAAGACCATTACTAAAAATCCAGAAATTATTATTTATACACAAACTAAGTTACTGGAACATTCATTTCAGCCCACTTCTCAAGCTACTTACAAGTCAAGAAAAAGTAATAAATACAGAATTAATTTCCTTATTCAGAAAGATTTAAGTAATTATGTATTATACTACCAAAAAATAGTAAGGCTAAGTAAAAGGAAAATGTTTATTTTGTTAGTTGTCATCTCTTTTCCCAACCTGATGCACTCAATGTTTGCTTCTAGGAAATGATACGATGCAGCGATGCCTAGGAACTGCTGTTAACAACTATGCTTCTTATTTGGGGAGAGGGAAGGGAGAGGTGCGATCTTAAACAGAAAAATAGAGAAAATACAGTTCCTGTTCTAAATCACTGAAATAAAACCCATCCTCCCCCTTCCCCTCCCTTTCAGTTACTTACGCTACATCATACCTGTTCTCGTTAAAGAACTACTTTTAACTGCGGTGGTACTTCTTTGAGGAGTCCCTTCCAAAAGGTTGTGGAGGCTCGGAAAGCTCCCGGTGAGATAGCTGAGCAGGCTCTCTTTCCGTGGGCTGTCCTTGACCGCCGTTCCAGACCGGCCAACGTGCACCGGTGAGTCTGTGGCTGTATCTCCACTCGTGTAACTCAAGGAATGGTAGGGATGTATACCCTTGTGGGGAGAACAAAGGAACCCGTGAAGGACTGGGTAAAAGGCAAAAAGGAAGTGACATTCGGTCTGAATAGCAGATCGGAACACCACACAATTAGTTATAGTTAGTTGTCTAGTTTATTAGTCATAAAAAGTTACAGCTACTTCTTGGACAAGTAGGTACTCATCTGCAGCCTACAGAATTCACTCTGAACAGCCCAGCCACAAACCACCCTCCTCTCGTACACGGTCCTAAAATCTTACCTTTATTTTCAGAACAGAATCACTGTGAGTGTGAGTCTTGGATAACTTCCTCATGATCTCAGCACCAGTCACAGGCCCAGAGGAGCCACCAGCAGGCGGCGGGCGATTAGCTGTTCCTTCCAAGAGCATTGTATGCTCACTGACAGTAGCTGGAACCAAGCAAACAGTTTTTCTCAATTGTATATATATGGGGAACCAAAATAACCTTTTATTACGTGCGTTCATTTACCAGCAGTCACGAACTTCCAAATTCTGGCAGACACCTAGACACAGCTGTCTCAGGAATTCCAAGACAAATGAGGAAACCTCCATCACGGGCCTACTGGATTTTGTTAAATAATCCAAGCACAAATCTTTTTGTCCTTCTAATGTTGTACAACCGTTGCTTTGTGCTACAGATCCACAAGGGTTTTGCCAAATTTCACTTTCTTTTGGTGACTCTGGCACGGCATTTACGTGAATTCCAACTGTAAGTAAAGTGCACAAGGTAGCAAAACTGCCGCTTCCAAAGTTCTTGGTCAAAAATAGAATAATATATACGGGGAAAAAAATTTTAAATATTTCACTGGTTCTAAGAGTCTGTTTCTGCTCAACCAAAGCAGATCTTTTAAAGGAGGGGGCAAAAATTTCCATCATACTATATGATTACGTACAAGTTTCACACAGACACATTTTTGCATTTGTTCTCTTTAAGCTGGTAACTGCTGCCTGGCTTTTCTGCAGATTCCCCACCTGATTTTTTAAAATTATTTTGTCCTCAATGTTACACAATTGTTCCTTGAGAAAAGAAAAACATAAATGCATTCCTGAGAACAGTAGCACTGTACATAGATGTTAAAACACAAAGGAAGTCTACTCGAGACAGCAGAGTGCTCCAACAACATGTATTTATTCATGCCCTTCCTTTCTGTTGTTCTTTCAGTGAGCTCTTTATCAAGGACAAAACTAAGTTGATGTATTTCGCGCAGTGAATAACAAGACAAAGCACGTGAAGAAAGAAGTCTTTGTTTTGTTTTTCCCCCTAACAAGTACTGATTACTGTAATACTATAATTATAATTGTCAGCAGCAAGCTTCAAAATGAGTATGATTCTAAAAAGCACGAATATAATGTATTCAAGCATTAAGACTGAAGAAGCCAAATGCTTTGAGGGGAGCTACTTGTCCCTATGAATTTTTATGGACGCAGAAAACCACAAAAATACCTGCATCAAATTCAAACTCTGCCCCATCAGCACTTGTGTCACTCTGAAGGCCCCCTCCGTTGTCTAATCCAAGTCCATCCTCATGCTCGTGGTAGGCATTTGTCTGCAGCTTCACTGGCTGAGTTGGTCTGTGTAAGCTGACTCCTTTGAAGGCTGGGGTCACCACAATGAACTTCATCCACTGCCTCGCTAAGGCAACGAGACCTTTCTTTAAGGTTACTAAGGCAGGAAGGCCATCGCTCTTTAAAAAAGAAAAGAAAGCAAAACAGCCTATCACATTATTTCAAAGCAAACTGAGGAAAAAACAGTCGTCGCTCCTTAGTAAGGATCTTTGTGCCCATGAGGCTTATGGCAGAACCACGCTGGCACCACTCGGGGGCCGTTCGGACAGGTGTTCAGAAGCCACAGCGCTCTCAGACAAAAATCGTAGCTTCACTGAAGGCAGGAAATACATTCACCTATGTGAAACTGAAGAGATGACGTCTTTCCCACTGTTGGTAAGGAGTATTTTAAAACCATAAATTTGAGGTAGAAAACAGGGATTGTTTTGATTACATCACTGAATTGTGCTGAAGAAAAAGAAAGCTTCTTATTTTGGCCAGAAATCTGTCCGTGCTATTTCTGCCACAAATTGTGCTATTTCTGATCACTGGGCTCTCAGCTGAATATGTTGAAAAACAGGGTGTTTAAATCTGGCAACCGTGGAATTGGATTATGAAAGTGGCACAAAATCAGGAACAAACACTCCTACTTATGCCTAACGTGTTTATTCAATATTTAGCAGTATAATCCAGACATTTATGTTCTAAAGCCATCAAGAAAAAGATGAGATTCTTAAGCCTTACATTTCCCACAATTCTAGCTCTTTTCTTTAACTGTCTGCATCATCCAAGTATTTTCTAAAGGATGTGAAAATTAGTTCTGAGGAGAGAATTGGGAATAGGCTTATCAGTGCATGCACTTGCCTTAATAATTGAAACTTATTTAATTTTAAAGCTAGAGATGCAAATTTTTACTGCTTTGCTGTACTTGTTAAGAAAAATAAGATCTGATAAAAATGCTATTATCAATTTTCCAGATATGTCTTTTTGGTTTATGACTTCTCATGCATTTATTAATAAAATAGCTCGATAAAAATAACGCATATACACAGGCCACAGCACAAAAAAAAGCAGATCTGAAACATGATGAAATGAGAGATGCCAAATCTACTTACCAATTTAAGGATATACAGGAGTTTGGGTTTTATTTCCTTGTTTGGTAACTTTCCTTAAACTGTTACCTGATTTAAGACATTAGAACACGGAGTCGTTTCCATTTTTATAGGGTAACTCACCATGGTGGCATCCTCAATAATGGAGTAATTTGCTTGATGAAGGTAATGGTGCAGTATATTACACAGTAAACAAGAAGGATTTTCTTGCAAGAAACGAGCCACTTTGGTAAGCCTGTTGTACTTGCTTCTCAGAGGAAAGTGCACACTCTTATTCTAGATGGAAACAGAACAATTTTTCACATATCAACATACTTGCAAACAGAACGTGCACATGAACTACAAGATTTCACCTGTGGTATCAGCGACTTCTAAGCCCATTTTGAACTTCTGTAACAAAGGTCTGGGCACACGGACACCTTATTTTAAATAGCACATGTGAAAAACGATACTTGATGTTTACTTATTTCTATGAAGTAACGGAACAGAAGGCTGGATTCAAATCACACACGTTGTATGCTTCTGGACTAACAGACATACACGCACAGCTAGCTGAGTTGTCCAAATAAGCTGGTTATGCCTTCTTAAAGGAAGGCCAGACACTGCTCTCATCTGGTTAATGCTACACAAAGTGTAGGAAAAGAAGTGGGAAGAGAGGTAGCGATAAGAAACTGCTGCAAAGGCTGATTTTTGAGTGCAGCAGAAAACTAGCCTGACACTGAGCTAGTCAATCTCTCAGTGCCAGACAGGATCTAAACAATGGGCATCACCTCAAGATCTTCCCACTAGATGGTGCTGAGTAAACGAGCAGTGGAAAACTGCTGACACACAAGAAAGCTCCTTGGCAAATCACAGAACGCCCGAATTTGTGGTGAGACCTCTTCCAATGCAAGTTTTCAAACAAAAAAAATTGTCTGTTTTGAGTTTCTTACTAGAATATTGCAGCCTCACTGTGCTTGTCCTCCCTTCCTCTAATAAGCAGGTCCAACAAACACCATGATTCAATACACTGTGAGAACACAGAAGTTCACATTTTCTCCGGAAAAAT
>NW_010390130.1:27211-56350 GCF_000710305.1 Buceros rhinoceros silvestris | reverse complement strand
CTCTTTCATATTTCCAAGATATACCATATGCTACAGCCATATTTCTTACTCTTTCCTCTCGAAAGGCAGAATCTCCAATTATTTTACCTGCAGATGCAGTTCTGTATGAAGTGTGAGACATGCTCACTAGTAACAGCTGAATCTTTTTTCCACTGATTTTTAGATAGCGTATAGCAAGCACAGGTTTTTGTGACCAATTCTGGAAGTAAAGGCTTTTAAGAGGTACTGTAAGTTTGTCAGTGAAAGTATCAACAACCCCGAACAATTCTCCACTACCTATTACAACACACATGCTCCGTTCTGATACGCTTGTTGATGTTAGAAAGTCCCTTTACCTCTAAAGCTTCTGTCATAATGCAACCCATAACAGCACAGATTCGCAGGGTTCCTTCAGTTTCTAGTTTATTTAATGACGATTTCACTTGATCAATGGGAACAAGCCAAGCACCAACTGCAGGCGTTGCAGTACTCAGGAGGTTCAGCTGTCTGTTGAGAAAAGTAAAAAGAATGAGGTTTTCACGTTCAGCAGCAGAAATTACCAAGATTTTTCTAATGATTGACATTCAAGTAGGTGGAATTTGACGGAACAGTGTTAGAGTAACAAACACAGACCTATTGCCCAAAAAATGAACACTGGCAAAAAAGTACCCAAGGTTTGGTTTTACTCTCTCACAGAAGCAACACTTCCACATAAGTGACAATAAAACTGAAGCAAGAGTGACTGTGATATATGCAAAGCCAAAAATTTTCATTTTCCAGAGAAGCTTTAAAAATTAATTACTTCAGAATCTACCAAATAAGAAAACACAAAGCAGAACTGTCACTTTCTTTCTTTTAAATCCAGTAAAATTTTACCTTGAAAATACGTGGGCTGGAGAGCGCACATTGGTAGGGGCTGCAAAACTAAACCAAATTTCTTTGATTGTTAACTTCATGCTGCAAGAGTCAGGGGGAGGAGGCATCAAGGGTATATCTTTTTTTAGATCATCAGATTCAACCCCTTCATCCTTAAAAAACAAAACACAAAGTCAAAAGTGAAATTGTTTTCCAGAGTGAGAACACTGAAAGGCACCAGACCGGGCACTGCTTGTAAGAAATGGTTTCAGCTGCATTTAGGCAAAGAAAAATACATTTTTGACACAACACCACATCCATAAAACAGTCGATTTTTTATTATGAATGTTAATTATGTAAAAAACCCCAAACATCCCAAGACCAATTATTTCTGCGTAGTAGGTACATACCTGCTCATCCGAAACCGAATTTCCATTGATGTCTGAAGAGGGACTTACTCTATCACAAGGCAGGTTATCGTCAGACACGTCAGTATTATACCCACTGCCAGTCGGAGAATCTGAAGAGTTATTGGATGCAAGCAATCCGCCTCTCTCGGTATCTCTTGATTTAGCCATGACTCCAAACGTATTATACAACACTGCCCCGGATTGTCTTCCTCCTGTAAAAACACAAATACCAAGGCTGTAAACAGTCCCCATGCATAAACATCGTGAAGTTGTGTCCCCTAGGTAAGATCTGCACTCAAGAGGAGAAATACATACGGGTTTGGTTAAACAAGATGCATTACCATTTTACACAGCAATTTATCACCACGATTTTTACACAACAATTTCACAGCTAATAGTAGACCTTCTGATTGATAGTTCCGAGTAGCTGAAGAGTACTCACATGAAGATCGTTTTTAAACACCATTCTCTGAAAAAAAATCACTTGGACGAGAAAAAATACCACGTATCCCAAGTTGGGTTTTTTAATTTTCTTTTTGAAGCCAGCTTTCCCCTCCAAAAACAAACCCTGGCCCTATGTGCAGACACTTATTGTGGTATGATTGCAAGGTCAGAACTCAAGTGACCAGTGAAAGTACCAATCTGTATCTTCACTAAGTTCAGAAACTGCTGAAATTGTTTACATGGAATTATTTCATACACTATTGTAAGTGTTACCCTTGAAGTGTATGTACTGTCTAGGATCACCTATATGCAGCAATTTCTAATTAAATAATTGCTAAATTAGAAGACCTAACAGCAGAATTATTAGCAGTTCCATTAAAAAAATTATATGAAGCCTTTATAAGCTCTACCTTTTATAGTTAAATTTTCAATTCCACACTCAAACATGATCCAGCCCCACTTCTCTTGACTAGGGCCGATTCGAGTTACATCTGGAACAGCTTGTTGATCTGTTTCATCCACAAACGCAAACTCATCCAACTCTTCCAAAGTGAAAAGAACTTTTGATTTCCCAAAAGGAATAGCTGTTATCGCACAAGTTCCAATATCTGTGAAAACAAACATATTTACCACTGTATTACAAAATGAAAAAAGCTTTACATCTTCAAATAGCTCTCTGAAGTTTACAGTGTTTTGGGAGGGTTGTCCCTTCAGTATTCCTCAAACAGGAGGGGGGGGAAAAAAAAAAAAGTAAAAAAACTGAAGCATGAGTGAGGAAAAAACCATAGAAAGAGGGAAAAAAAAAAAAACACCTTGCTCCTGGTATGCTAATATGCTCAGGGTAATTTTTAAGTTCAGAAAAAAAACATGGACCAAGCAACACAACGTTAAAGCTTCAAGACATTGCTAATCCTAACATATCTGCCACCTCCGGGTTTTTCCAAAGCCATGGTTCCAAAGAGGCGTACAAACAAACTCTTCAGATTTTGAACTGAAACTGCCAATTGGCCTGAAACTACTTCACAAAAAGAGCCCCAAACCACTCCCAATAGAAAGGCACAGTTTAACAGAAACAAACGGCAGCGATATTGACTGTGCTTTTCATTACTATGTTTCAGTAGAAACATATCTGGTATCAAGTATACTTGAAGGATATTTAGAAATAAAGTTCTAATCTGAATTCAAAGACTGCTTGTTGGTTGGAAGCACGTCTGTGTTGGGAGGATGTAGGGCACTAAGTCTCACTGATTCCCAAGAAAATACAGACTCAAGTAGTTTTTAATTTATTATGATCTTTGCTGTCTAAGATCCAGGAGGGTACTATGCCACCTTGATTTCTTTGATGTTAGGATGTAGCTTAAATATAAATCCTTTCATCTAGTGACATTTCTGAAGGCACATTTTGAATAATTTTATGCCTACTGCCTATTAATGCACAGAGCTAAATGTGAAATATCAGAGGAGAAGAACTACACTGAATCAATTTATATCCTTTCCAGTTCTCACCCTCTGCCCCCAACTTATAACTGCAATCACTTTTGAAGTATATGTGAAAAGCTAAGGTGCCTAGAAAGACATTTCTCAAACCTTTTAAACAGAACATGATGAGTTTTCTTGCACAGAATTCAAAAATTATGTGTCCTTCTTCAGTGTCTGCAGCATATCTAACACAGGGCACTACAGCTAAGATTCTACCCCTAGGGAAAAATTAACCATTTTAACGTTCTCTTATTGCTTTTGTTCTCCTCCAATTTTGTTTGCTTACTCATCTTTGTGCAACGTATTTGTTTATTGTGTGGTTTTTAATCCTACTTGCTTCTGAGACCACTTGCTCGTATCCTAAAGATTCCTATTCTTTACGGTACAGTGCAAAACCCAGCACTAACTGATACAAGATTCTATCAAAATTGAATTGGTTTTCACAACTGCCTCTGCTTTTGGTCATCTTTTCCAGGACCAGCAGTTATAGCAGCTGAATTTATTTCCTAGCCTCTTGGAGGAACTTCCTTACCACAAACAAGAAGGAAGACAATTGGGTAGATTTCATAGTCAGTTTTAGTCACTACAGTTAAAACTCAACAGCTTGTCATGCTGAAATTGCCAGTACAACAGGCATGTTGCACTGGTCTTGATACTGTTCGAAAGCAAATCAGCATTGCCTGCACGTGGTGACAATAAAATAGCAGCTGAAAAGAGACTAGGAGGAAGGGAGCCCAGGCCTGAAATTTCACCAGTACGTGTCAATATGCTTAGAATTTCGTCTGGATAGTTTTCACTCTGCCTACATTTAGATCTAGCACTTTAGCAAAACAACAAAAAAATAATTCAGAGTAACTGTCCTAAACTGCTACTTAGAGTATCTGTAAAATCTCCAGGTGCAAGGGTCTTTTTATCTGCACTGATAAAAAAACCACAACCAAACCACAAGATCAACTGTAACTACTTGCTTTTATGAAAACTGACATTTCCACAACTTAAAACGAGCTGACCTGTTGTATCAAGGCCTCTGAGCTGTCCATGAACGCGATGGATATTCAGTTTAGCAGCAATTTCTTTTCCTTTTTCTGCTCCAGCATTGGATCTCAGCGAGCCAGAAGATTGGGGCTGCATTTTACTGGTTTGGATGTAACGATCAAACGTGACAGAATTCCTCCCAGTTTCTGCGTTGTTTGAAGTCTCCTCAACTATACCCCTGGGAATGTAAGGGAAAAAAACAATTAAGCAAATCTCAGACAAATATATTTAACCTAATCATTTCTGTTTAAAATGTTAAGTGACATTACCACAGCAGCATTAACAAGAATTCTTCATAAAACACGATAGATGATAGATACACTTTCATAGAACACCACTGAAAAATTTTATCCTGTACACCACGTAAGCAAGGAATAGTTAAAACTAAAGTTCAAAAATTATTCTGGAAGAAATGGCAATTCTCAGTAGGTATTAGTTTATAAAACACAGAAGACGCGTTTTGTTGCCTAACTCAATCATGACAACCTTTTCAACGACTCTTCAGAACTGCAAAAAATTGGCATCGCTGTAGATCTTTTTACTAACTGAGCAGGAAAGAGCCACCGACAGTGATATGTATTATTCTTACCTATTCATACGAACTTGCGTGGCAATTCTATCAAAACACAAGGCTACCAACGAAACATGAGTCACGGTTTTGCCAGAAGAAACCCCTGGGGATTCATCGACGGATGCTTGTAGTAAACACAGGTTCACCTATACGTAAAATTCCCACCAAGAGTAAAGACATTTAGAAAACCGTATTACATTAAGTCTACGTCGCTAATTTCTGATACAATCTTGTGTTAACACTTCTCAGTAAAATGAAAAAATGTAAGAAAACACCATCACAGCTAGAAGATGTAAACCCATAGTGTGAAGACATGGCAGTCAGTTATCCCTACAGCGGTTGTTAGTGAACTTGCACGCCTGCCGTAATAAAATCGAGCAGCTCCACCACAGTCTATGCTGTTCAAAATATTAGTTATCTAGCACAAGTACGTAGCTTCACTTAAGCTTTTGGGAACTAACAGGGATGCAAAGTAAGGGTAATTTGTGAGAGACATGTCTACTAAGTAAGCTAAACAAAAATTGTTACCTTTGGTACAGTAACGTTGGCTTGAAGACCTTTAATTGTCACATTATCTTGCTTAAGTGAGAGATTGGTCTGTGCTGGTCCCTGGTTTGTTGTTCCTGTAGTGGTAGCGTCTATTTTTGTTCCTCTAATATCCTGCTTCGAAGATAACTTGAAGGGGGACAAAAAAATAATAATTTATTCTCACTGGAACTCAGAGCTGCTAAACTAGAGAGGAACAGGATCGTTTATTAGCACTGAAGCAGGAAGAGATTCACCTAATTTAAAGCGCAATACCATGAGTTCTAGAGGAAGGACTGTAACACTTAGACAGTAGGTCTAGATCCACACGGGTGGCAATGCCATTCTGCAATCAACCTTCTAACGACCAGATTTCAGCTGGCAGTTTGAGTTCTACATATATAAGTTATATAGAACAACTTATGAAGCAAATAATCAGTGTCCATTACCTTGTGAAGTCTAATAAATCATAAAATAGATATGGTCATTAACTTGGACAGAAAACCTCTTGATTCTGTAGAAACACCATACAGTTCATTGCAAGCTAAATTAAAGGTATCAGATGAACTGCCAAAAAAAAAAAAACCCACCACACACATGCACTTTAACAGCATACTTTGAATTTTACTCCCTCAGAGACTCTCCCCTCAAGTACTGTAAAATAATAAATGATGTATTGTTGATATGAATAGAGTACATATCAGCTACAGTAATTTCTAAGAACAGAATGTATGAACTCATGCAAATTACTGTAGCTACTGACTAGACCAGCCAAATTAGGAAAACCACTTCAATCCTGTAAGAGATTTCTGGTCACTGAAAGACAGTATGTAACAGCTGATTATAAAAACGCACACGCATTAGGCACAAGACAAAAATAAGTATGTATTCCAAATTAATACAGCATTTAGCTATATAGCATATAGCATTATCTCAAGACACTCAATTAAAACTTTTTCCGTGTAAAATATATTAAAAAAATTCTTTCAAAATCTTTGTGCATTCTTCCAGTTCCTTTTCTTACATTTTCCGAGAAGCTTGTTTTGCTGTTCTGCACAGCATCTCGAAGAACTTTGCAGTGCAGATCATCAACGATGGCTGCTGGGTGTCGCGAGCTAGCACAGTGCACCATTGCCTCTATATACCTGTGAGAGGAAACGAGCCCACAACAGACCATTTCAACTTCCCGTTTCACACAACACACCATCAACAATGTTTAATTAACACAGCAGAGAAGAAAAGCAAAGCACTGACAGACATAATGGTCAGCACAACATTCTTCTAGCTTCCTCACGGGAAATGCACACCCAGGATTGCATTCGCTGGGGACAAGGCCCTACTGTTCCATCAGTCACGTTACTCAATCCTTTTACCTAAATCTTTCCCGAACAAAACAGCTTTGATTTTAGACTTCTTTCGCATAATCACTTAACACTGCAGTAGTAAAAGTAAAATTAGTTACCTATCCAGTGCCTCTGCTACAAGAGGAGTCAGAACTACATCTACAGTTCCTTTTACTTCTACTATTGCCGTTGTCCGTGTCTGGAACACTGGGTGATCCAACGTCCACTCTTCTGTTATTGTTTCATCATCTGTATTTTCTGCTGACTTTTTTTCCAAAGGAGTATAAGGTGTACTAAACAAGTCAAATACATATTAATAATCTAGGTTTGTAAAAGAAACACAGAAGCATCCTGGTATCATTTTAATTCCTAATAAATGCATATAATGGCAGGTTTCTTCTACCACATAGCTTAGAAAGTACACAAATATAATCCCAGGGCACGTCCCTTCCCTAGATTCAAGTTCAGCTTTGGCAAATGTAACGGACACCTGCCATAAGCACTAACCAAATTAATTTAAGTTGCAATTAATAATCTTGAATACATATGGGTGAAATAATTTAATAATGCTTTCATGGTGTACTTTCTATATGTCCAGAGCAAACATTTTGTAATAGAACACTCCGTTCTAAAATAGATCTGTACGGAAAACCACTGCTACAAATCAAATTTTGGAAGGGCCAGCAAGAGCCAGAACATTTAACAAGAGTAGCAGGAAAATCCTACTCTTACAAAATACGCTAATAATGCTACGCAGTATTGGACTTACTTAGATGATGATCCTGTAAGCTGCATGCCTCTGTCCAGTAATGAGTTAGCTGTGAGACCCTGTTTAACAATCTGAGATAAAAGTGCAAAGAACTTTACTACATTCCTTCTATTTACAGAAAAAAAAACCCAAAACCCAAAATTCAAATAAAGATTCTCCTTGCACGGGTTTTTTTCCTCCTCAAAAGAATCCCTCATATTAAGGTTCTCCAATACACTATACAGAAACTCTGATGTTTACTTTTTTAAATACTAGAGATTAGATTAAGTTTTTACATAGATGAATAGTGACTAACTGCTTTAAAAAAACCTCCAAATACTAACCTACAAAAGACTTGCATGAACACAATGTTTTTGCAGCAGAGTGATAACAAACTCAATTCCAGAGCTTTGACACCTATTTTCTATCAAGTCCTTTCCATTATTTTTCACATATTGCATTTCAGCTTCTTTCTTAAGCACGTTTGCTCATATCACATTCATGAGGAAAAAACCCCAAACATTTACAGAAATAATTAGCTAAATCTGAGTTTCAATTTTACTGTGATATAAAGCATTTACAGCCTAGATTATACTTTACCAGTATTAAACGTACTGCTGCTGAAGTTCTGTGCAATACATATTTTAAACGAAACTCGCGTAAATAGCCTTCAGCTGCGTATCACTCGAAAGGCAGGATTTAAGCACAACAGTGACAATTCAGAACACACATCCTTATCCACAGATTTCTAACCCCATCTTTCCTTTTCCAGAACATCCCAGCCACACAGCACATGACCTGGAGTCAGAAATCCAAGGTGTTCTTGCAACTAACACAAGGAATTCTCACACCTTTAGTTACATAACAGGGGCACTAAGTACTTTTAACTTGTTCTGAATTTTTATTCCTTTCTCTAGTCCTTCTTCCTCCACCTTCCATACCTTGAAAGTTGGGACAGAAAGTTGCTCAAAAGATGACGAGCTTTCTTCACTCGTTGGCGTGTCAAGGTCTAAAGGGCGATGTAAGGAGGATTTTGAAGTTCTTTTGTTCGTTGGATGCTTTACTGACCAGTTGATCACCTGGAATTGTGTAAGATAGTTTTGGTAACACGCCATTACAGGCTGCTGGGAAGTTATCTGCTCACTCTCCACAGCCTTCTCAGATTCCATGATGTACATATTGTCAACATGATCATCTTCTCCTCCCAGAGCCGAAACAAATGAAGCCTGTGAAGGATGAGTCTTAATTGGCAACGTTTTAACATCCTGGCTAATTTCTCCATGGATTGTACTTGTTAAGGGCCCTTCCACGCTGTGATAAATAGACCCTCTACTATAATCAATTTTCTGAGCTTGCTTTTTTCTTTTCTTCCTCCCTGGATAGGTTCCAGGACCTTCATCGCTACTTATTGGCTCAAACTCTTCTGCTGCAGAAAAGTAAGCTTCGCTATCAGCCATCGACATACTGGAATCCATTGAACGATACTGGTGAAAGGAGTTTGAATCTGCAGATGGAGTATATGGAAAAGAACCAAAGCTTCTCCTCTGCTTTGGGGAGTCCAAGACATTCTCGTCACTGCGAGACACATCGCTGCTGAACTGCACGCCAACTGGAGCAGGCTGCTTGTCTCCGTAGAAGGCTGCTGTGAGGCTCTTGGTGCTCCCGAGCCGGGTGGAGCACACGGACGCTTGCCGTTTCAGCGGAGACCTCAGCGGAGACTGACCAACAGGCCTCTCCTGGTTGCCAGGGGACGCAGGGCTGCCCTCTGTACCCTCAGCTGCAATGCTAGAAACAAAATTTAAAGGTTGATTTGCTTATTTTATTAGTAATGCTTCTCTTTTTATGTTATAGAGGCTGTCAAATGCTTCAGTGATCCCATGACTTTCTATTAGCATAGCAATTATTTCCATAATGCCAATTACATATAAATTCTGCCACTTGTCAGTCCACTTGTCTATGCCTAGAGGATGTAGGAACGAAGATAAACGGCAAGTGCTGTTGTCTAAGATGCTGGGCATTCTACCCAGATCGGGTAATCATACCCTATTAGGGATCCAAATCTGCATTCAAACTAGGCAATGCATTTCAGCAGTACTATTACAAAAATAACCAACAGTTTATAAATTGCTAAATGTTCAAGAGTCAAACTACACTTCCACCCGGACAGAGAGTACTAACCTTCCATGACCATCTTCCCTTTTTGCACCAGTCAAGAACTCCTTCTGTGCCAAGTGATCCTCAGTAGCTGACGACGGGCTGTCCTTCTCACCTGCAAGCAAGGGGAGCGCAGCACTAGAACTGCTCGTTTCCTCCGAGGACGATGAGGAGCTATGTGAGCGCAATGGCACTTGTAGGCTTAGATGCTGTGCTTTTCTTTCTATGTCTATACCCACGGACCTGCAATCCCAATCTTTTCGTTTTACACAGTTCGCTTTACCTGGGATCAGAAACAGAAAAGAAAAATTGAACATCTTATAAAACACAGCTGCAACGGTCTCTTCCCAGCCCACTGAAATAAAAATCCTTATTAAATGAAAGCCCTAGTTTTGAAATGTATACACATACTAGCACTTTGAACTAACACAAATGAATAAAACCACAGCAGCAAAACATCAGATTTTCTTGGTAGACTGCTTTCTATACAAGTAGAACAGACGAAAATCAAAAACCTTTTTACTCAGAAAGGCACCACACATTAATATAAAAATTCAGCATACAAAAGCTTGCTCACTACTTTCGAGCTACTGGCTGCTCTCAAAACGGCCCATGCCACTACAGGACCTCTTGCACAAGAGCGCATTAATACATTAATACATTAACAGGAATCAGAAATATATAAATACTAATGTGCAGGTAAGAAGCTACACTTCTGGGCAAAACATAGTAAAATCACAGTACAATACGTTCTTACCATCCAAAATCTTGGGAATCTCCTTAGTAATGATCCATTCTCCCGGCTGCAGTAAAGACTGCCCATAAAACATATCAGATTCTGCACTTGTACTTGAGAAAGCAGAGCTGCTTGAAGGCGTCAGTTCCTCAAGTTTGAAAAAATCTAGTCCTGTTAACGTGCCACCGAAAAACCGACAACCACCAAGACAGCCACACTTGTTCTTGCTTCTCTTATTCCTCAAATTATCATCAGGCCACAAAAACCACAATCTACACAAAGGCAGAAAACCAGAAAAAATATCAGAAATATGACCACATTCCCCTCAGTACAGTTAAATTCAGCAAAAACAAGACAGAAGGATATCCTTGTCTTATGTGAGCCTCTATTTCACCCAGCATGAAATGAGCAAGGTCTGTATCTGAAACACAGGTGTCAGGCACAAAATAAAGGATTAGCTCCAGAAAGGAGGAGTGAATCGCAAATCTATACGCAGTGCTCAGGAACAGGCATGTCCACCTGCCACAATGCACACTAACAGTAACAACCCTTTCTCTCTGCACAGGGGTGCGTGGCTTACACCAGAGCAACTCCTCTTTGGGGAGACACACAAACCACAGTTACACCAGGCATCTTGCTCACAGCTACTCATCAGCTTGCTCAGGACTCTTTAAGGCCTGTTTTTAGTGCAGCCTGAGAAAAAAAGGATAAATCTGATTCCCTCCTCTCCTTGATCTTCATTTGGGGGATAAAGGAAGGCAGAGGGGAAAGTAAGTTTTGCCAAAAATCATACAATTTTGTACAGCCCAAGCACATTCAAAGCACTAACCCCATAGCTAAGCATTCAACATAAGTTACAAGAAGTTGTAATCTGTGTAAAGTAAAAAAACCCCTCGAAAGCAAAAAACCAAAGTTCCACCTTTGGGTGAAAGTATTAACTTACACCTCCCGAAAATTCAAATGCATCTCCTCCGATGGGATCTCTTACCTCTTAGTCCGATTATCGTGCGTTTCTAAGAAATGTCTCTGCACTTCATGCTTAGAAGGATGATCTGCAGCTAAAGCGATGTCAGCAGTGATGAGCCCCAAGTTGACAGAGCCGGCTTCCAGCCAATATGCCCTCCTTAGTATCGGCTGAAGACCAGTTCTGCAACTGTTCACCTGCTCAACATACTGCCTCAGTTGAAAGTCTTGAATAGCAGCACTTACACCTTCCCCAACAGACTGGTTGTGGAGGTTGCAGTTTGCAATACGTACAGCGCCCATCTGAAAACATGATTGAAAACATCCACTCTGATTAGCCATGAGTGAAACAAAGAAAGGGTAGCCCTAAACCCATTAACACACCACCGACTACGTTCCAGAAAGATCTTGGTAAACTATTCTCTCCATAAAAGACGGAGAACCGGTTTTATATGCAAGGACACACACACAAACACAAAAGGTGGCAAGAAGGCAAGCTTAGAAATCTGTTTCAGCCAGTTTTTAAATAACAAAAATAAAGTCTCTACTTCGGAATCGCCTTTTGTAAAGAGATCAAAAAAGAAAGCTCAACTTTGGATGGATGTTGGAATGAACCTTTTTTAAAAAATTAATTAAAAACCAGAAATCTGAAACTTTCAAACATGGATATGTGATTTGGTATGTTATGTATCATTCTATGTTCTTAGACTAAAACATCGAGTATATACTTTTTACACTCTAGAACTAATAAATAGCTCAGAGAGAAAACCACGTTAAACCCTGGAAAACTCCAGAAACTCCAGATCCTAAACCTTAACCAAGATCCATATGAATTGTGTCACAGTAGCTCTTATGTGACCACACTCTACTGCTTGTATCGGCGTAACTCCAGTAGTTTTGTTGGACCAAACAGGAGGCTGCCCCTCTCCTGTGAGAGGCATGGTACTGGCAGAGGCCAGTCCTCTCCAAATACAAACGAGAAGTTCTTCCTTTACCCCCCGCACTGAGCTGCGGACACTGGACAACTAACCCACTTCCTACACAGTATCAGTCCTCCCCGACACTGGTGTACACTGAGAAGAGATGACGTAGCTCTACCACACATACTTAGTCTTCAAGCTTCAAATAATCTGAAGACATTAGACCAAGTTTCCTGCACAGCTTGAGTCCTCTCCAAAAAAGTCAGCATGAAGTACTTGAAATTTCAGATTCAGTTTTCAAACTTTTCACAGGGAAAAGAAAAGCTGAGAAAGGACCCGGCCATGGAAGAGCTACCCACAGGGTCAATATTAAATTATTACTTTTCATCTCTGTCACAGGCTGTAAAGAGGCACTGGAAACCTTTTATCTTTTTTAAATTCAAATGAAACACATTATCTAGAGTGGCTGAGGTTATTAAGCTGCCTTTGAAAATATTTATTCATATTTATGCCTGCAAACACAGTTAATATTTGTGACCGTGCTTTTTAATATTGGATTCAAAAGAACTGAGACTCAAATGCCTTTTCTTACTGCCACAAGGTAGCAAGACATTCAAATACCACATCATTAACAACATTGTATGTTAAGTCTACCTTTTAAAACTGATTAATGGGCAGCACAACTACTAGTCACTTCTACCAGCACAGCACTTGTCTCCTTTTCTACTGCTACCATATTATCTCTTAAATTACATTTTGCTACACTGAGTAAATTATTCCAGTTTTCTCCTGTATGACAGGGTTGATGGAGAGAATATCAGCTCTTCTCTGCACATCCTCTTCTGGACAGAGAACATCGTGCAGTATTCTAGATCCAGTCAGTCACTGGCACTAACACTTCTCCCATCTCTGTCAAAGATAAATTACAATTCAGACAGCTGCATCACATGAGATGATCACGAGTTATCAAGCACTGACTTGTATGCAGTCCGTATGAACCATTTCCTGTTGCTGAGTTATAAACTTACAGCACAAGGTCTTGTAAGTTCTGAGGCCCAGACACTGAGATTTCTATTGCCCAGTGTTTTCTTAGACTTTTTTACATCAATCCTGTAGCTTCCTCTCTGATTTTGGCAGGCATCCACTCTTCCTTACCATTTTCCAAGATCGTTAATGGAATTACTAAGCAGAGGCCAAACCGACTTACTCCTGGCCCAGCCCAAGCCAGCCTTTTATCAAAGGTTCAGAAATTCTGCTTAGCCCATTGCACGTAAGCAAGCAATAAATTCAGGCAGCTATTCTATCAAAAAGCACGAAGAACTCTACTGACAAAGAAGTATTTTAATTGCTGCTAAGAGAAACATGTTTACCTTTATATTGGTGGCACAGCCATGTTCTACCACATAGAGATCTGCTCCATCCATCGCTAAGCGTGTCATAGTGTACTTTAAGTCATCAGACGTTGGGCACGGCCCAGGAACACAGTTCATCTGAAGGAAAAAAAAAAAAAGAAAGAAGTTTAAATGTGCATTAGGAGTTTTAGTTTAATTTTTGCTTATCCTTTTATTTATGTTCAGTTTACAGAGGCCTGAAACTAGAGCATTTAAAAGTCAGTTATTCTACACCATCAACTTGAGTACAAGACGTGGTGTTTCCGTGCTGAGGTTCAGTTTCCCTAGTGTGTGTTTAATTCTACACTCCAGCAATGTCAGGGGACCCAGCTGTCTCTCCTGGCTTCCACCAACAAAAGGCAGGTCACATTTCCTAACAAAGAACATCACACAAACTGAAACAAAACTAAGAGGATGTCAAGAGATGAAATCAGGTTTCATACTTAATACACGGCAAGCCCCCTTCGGTCTTCAAGTGACCGTGCACATGGATTCCAAGAGACAAGCACCAAAAGCAGAATCCACAGTGATTAGAGTCCCATATTTTAAAAATTAATTTAAAATAAAAAATTGCGCGGAAGCTATAGACTGTGAGCTTAAGTATCCCAGCAAAGCACTGTTTGATCAACAAGGATACGGCATGAAAAAGTACCACGGAAATGCACCAGGAGAACGAGGTGAAATTCAACCTTTGTCTCCAGGACACTGGAGTGTGCTCTTTGGCTCTTAGCTGTCACAGCAGAGGAAAGAAACTAGGGATTACTTCTGTGGATACCATTTCTCAAAATAATTCACAAAGCACAAAAACACTGTGCATATCCACAGGAAAACCCAGAGGGAACTGCTTTTCTTTCTAAGACATCGAGGGAACACCCAATGTGACCACGTACTCCATGCATCTTCGTAACTTTAATGGTGGATTTCTAAACCGCTCCACAGAGCCTGTGCAAACACAGAAACCAATTGAGAAGGATGAAAAGCTACCTTAGAGTCACAAAACCGACGATCAATTCCGTGCTGGCATATTACTACAGATTTTGGCCTCTCCAGTTCAAACTCCCGGCACACCACGTGAAATACGAAGGTCTGTCCCCACTCCAGAAGACACGCAAGCTGTGAGCAAATAAAATGTTGCCTAACATTAAGTACACAGAATGAACTCGCGGTATTCCCCCGAGTACTAAAAGAACATCACCAAAGGCTGGAAGGTGAGCACGAGTGAAAGCAACAGCAGACCTCACCAAAACATCCTGGCTGCATTACCTCCCTCACACATCGTCTATTTACTGCTACTCGAGACTGATTTTCATTGTTGTGTGTGCCACAACACGCAAGTCTCTCAGGTTTTTTACTGAAAACACTGCGACATTAAACAATTTCCTAAGTTATTTCTTAATATAAGTAAACAGCCTTTGCTATCACAGTCAACTGGGAACTTCACTGTAAACACAGAGCTCCCCTTAGTTTACCACAGAAAAAACCCTCAAAACACTCTATTGCCATCCACAACTGAAACCTCCGACTTCCTTGCATGTAAGTGACAAGGTTCCAATTCGAAGCACAGGAGGGAGGTGACTAAACACAGCACTGCTGAATCTCACTAGACCTAATAATTAGCCTATTGTTGATTTATGTCTTTTATATAGTTAGCGCGTTCATAAGGGAAATGATTCATGCCTGTTAGGGGAGGGAAATGGGTTTTCTTTGGCTAGCCAAAGGAAAGGGCACTTAAAATCAGTAGTAATTTAAATGGAATTTCATATACCTATGACTGTCTTCCACAAAATCTCTCCCCTTGCCTTTAGTGTTGTCCCTTCACAAATTCTTGCAATACGGCACGCTTTGGGAAGAAAAAAGCCAATGACCCTGAAACAGCAAATTCAAGTTCTGCTCCATACCAGCGCTGACTACAAAAAACTGAACTAAAAATCCTGTATGAAGCATACAATTGAGAATGGCTTCGTAGCGAACAAAAATCCTGAACTGCATCAAGCATGTAGAAATGTTCTCTAACCTTAGAGTACTTAGAACCAAGTAGGTTTAATTTTGAATCCATGCTACACTAGTTTTGGAAGGAAAAAAGAGGGTAATACTTCAAAGTGAAGAGTTTCTAGATGGTACCTGTGGTGCTGTAACTTTGGCTGTAAGACTTCCAGCCTGTACATCGATCAGCCATGCATATTCTAAAGTGTCGCTTCCAAGAGGCAGGCCTTCCGCTGAAAACATCGCGTGAGCGCGCAGCTGCAGACCCGACAGGCTGATGTGACCTTCCCGAAGAACTTCATCCACTGCAGGTCGCTGTTAAGGACAAGTAAGTTAAAGCTCACATTTGCAAAGAATGCAACTCTAAAAAGTGGAAAAAACTGTCTAGTCAGAGATATTTCATCACGCACTCATCCTCACCACTTAAATCCTGTTCGCTTTTGTATGGCTACGCAGTCCCAAGATTTCTCAGCATTACCCACACAACACCACGTATGTGAATCTTGGGGGGCGGGGAAGAAGGGGAGGCAAGTTCATCCAAGCCAAGTTTATTTTAATTTTTAGCAACCACCATCAACAACCTTCCCTTGGTAAATGCCACACAATGACATTGACACACTCTCCATTAAATATTACTGCAATAAAATATAAAGAAAGAACAGAGCATGTTTAACAACGGAAGTGACCAAGAGGTTAAAAAACATGACTTAGGAAGGTTTGCTACTGTCATAAAGCTAACGCATTATTAAAAAAAAAAAAAAAAAAAAAAAAAAAAAAACGAAAAAAATTTAAAAAAAAAAAAAAAAAAAAAAAAAAAAAAAAAAAATCGAAATACATTTAAAAGAACTAACAACAAACACCAGAGGTTATCCTCTAGACTACCTAAAGGAAAGCTCCTTGTCTGCAGACATGAAAATTCAGGTGTAATACCTTCCACAAGAATCTGACTCCACCAGCTAGAGAAGAAGCTGAAAAGATCAAACCAGCACGGGTACGCACTAGAAGCTTGTGACTGCATGGAGATAAGCGGTGGATTAAAGCCTGTAAGGCATCAGCAAAGCTGCTCTTTCATTCAGTTTTTTCCACTTGTCATCTTGCCCAGTTTGTTTTCCACCATCAGCAAACCCTTTGGAGCCGCTTAAGGAAGAAGAAACGTGTCCTACTGTTTCGATACCGCTGGCGACCTGTCTCGGTGCAGCAGCTTTCAAACCAATACAAACGGGAAACACAAAGCAAGGACACTTGCCCAGCCCGGCAGAGGGACAAGTCCGGTTCTATATACAATTAGTACTACTGACTTCTCATTTTGAAGGACAAACTGGGAGGTATCAAACAGTATTTTTGCGATATGGACTATTAATAAAGGGACAATTGTTTTAAAAAATAACAAACAATATTGTTTCCAACATTAAACAGCACGAATTCATACAAAGTTGAACTCCAGGTAATATTAACACACATAACTGATCAAAAATTTCTCTACAGTGTTTTTTTTAAAACATGACACCTGGATGTTTATCATTTTGACCAACAGAAACTTCCAGGCAGAAATCTTATTTATCAGAGTCAACATGACTGAATTAAAATAAATCCAATCAAAAAGAACATATGAAACCTAAGTTAAATATGTAACCGCAGCATTACTAAGTCTAAACAGTAAGAATGCTGAAAAAAGTCATGAAATAGGTCGCAGGCCTGTGAAATTAAATCATAAAAAAAAAATCAAGTAAAAAAAAAATTAAAGTTTGGTCTGCAACCTCATTTCTGCTTCCTTGTACATATGAACTGCAATAGAATAATTAAGCTACAGGTTTGAACAACATTTCAGGGTCTCATTCAGTGCTCAAAGTAAATTGTGTTCTTAACTAAGCAGCTATTTGAATGATTCGATTCCTCATAGGATAAACAAGAACATTTCCAGTATCTTCTATAAACCAAATTCTTTAAAAACCACAAACACAAGACCACACAAAACAAAGAAACAAAAAACCCGAAGGTAAAATTAGTGAGTGATCTCTCCTTTGTAAGACCAGCGTGAATATTACTCTCTTTCCTAGAAAACCTTCTCCAGGAAGATTTTAAGCAAAAGAAAACACAACCTTGTTTTCTGCACATTTTGCTAAAATGCAAACTGGAAAGAAATAAAAAAATTTTTAAAATACACATCAGATTTTTCCTTAATACCTCTTGTGATTCCTAAGCCTTAATAAAAGGAAAATTCGCAATAAAAAAGAACTCTATTTTAATATCATCACACTTTTACAATACCAACCACAACACACAAACATAAAAAGCAGCTTTATTACCTGATAGTTGTCATTCAGAAACAAATTCACTGGCGACAGTACAAGCTGAAGCATTGTTTCTCTAAAGCCTTTCTTCATCTCAAAACACAACCTTTCCAGGAAAGCTGTAGGGCACTCGGGACCATCTGGACTGCAGTGCTAAAATAAAAATTGACCATTTTCAGAGACTGAAAATACACAACACAATTGAAATTGTAAGACTAGAGCAAACCTGTGAGCAGGAAGTACACTAATTTTCCTCCAAGTGGATACTCAAAAAGAAGCCTGTGAAACTTAAAAAAACCGTTTGACAATCACACAAACAGCAACTCAAACCCATCTGAGTGAATTCAATTTTTTATCTGGATTCTTATTTGAACCCCCGGGCATCCCTCAGAATGCAGCTGCACAGGGCAGAATACACCATTAGACGACAGTTTTGCTAACTAGTAGAGAAATCAGAAGTGTCCATCAAAAATATTATCATACAAACTAAGTTCACTGAATAATAATCCTATAAAAACTTACCCAGTTCTGCCTCCTAGATAAGCAAAACAAATCATGTCTCAAATTGTTTTAGATAGACACAATTTTAAGCACCACTCTAACTTAATGTGCCAGGGAGTTAAATTTAACTTAAGATTATGAAACTAGGAAAAAAAATTACACGAGGCAAAGTATTTTCAGATTGTGAAGTACTTACCACTGGTAATCGCCCATGCACTTTGTACAAATTAACAAGCACAGTGATATCCCACGGGCGTAAAGTAAGAGGGTGAACGGGCTTCACGGAGCTTTCGTTTTCTTTTTTGTCATTTTCCACTCCAACGGCTGTCCACCCAGAGCTTGAAGATGTTGACAGTGACAAAACAGGGCTTGAGATAACTTCTTCAAAATCAGTGTACATGTCATCTTCCCCAAAATAATTTTCCTAGGAGAAAGAATTGTCAAGACCATACAGAAAACAGATTAAAAACGTATAGGCAATGTAATAAATACAAATCCAATCTTTTTCTCTACGTCAGCCCTCCCTAAAACAGGCAGTGGAGCTACAAGCTATAGCTGAAGAAACATACATACTTTTATTTTACAGAAAATGGATACCTCAAGTGAGCAAATTTGGGCCATGCAGGAGCCGGGCTCTCAGCGGTTCTCAAAGTACCGCTATTTTAGATGCACGCACTACAAATAACTAGTCTGAAGTACTGCTACCGACAGTTGAAACAGATTTCGTGGTTTTAAAGAGGTAACTTTGAGAGTAAGAACACAAAACACATCCTGCAGGAAGTCACCCTCATCCAGCCTTCTAAAACTTGTTGTCAACACATTGCATCTGAAACATTTCTGAAGTATCAGTTCAGAAACATTTCTCCCTTGGGCTCTAAAACCCACCTTGTTTCTAAGCCAGCCTCCCTCAATTATCCAAGACCTAAGTATCTGTACCAAATTCTACTGGGAAATAGAAAATCCATCACCAATTTAAAAAAAAAAAATCATCAATTTTCTGAGTTTAAGTGCACCAGAATCATGTTTCTGATAATCCATCACTTCCTCCCCACCTTAAAAAACCAAAAGGCTAAACACTCAAAAATTACCCAATTTATGCAGGTTATGTTTTCTTGTTAATTCAGTATCTGGGAATTGTTGGGCACTAACTGTTCTGTGGAGCAAAACCCTTCTTAAGAAAGCACTTAGAACATTGGTTCTTGGAAAGTACTTCAGTTCCTCAGCCTCTCACGTTGACAGAAATGTTCCAACTATCCCAAACCCCCCCAAGTGATTTGTGAGATGCAGACAAATCAGTACCAGAATGAAGATTAAACTGAAACAGGCTTGAATCTTATGATATCTCTTGCTCCCCTCCTTCCTTTTTTTGTGCCTTACTTGCTTTCCAAAACTACTTTGTTCTTTTTTAAGCATAAGTGGGCAAAGAGGAAGTGTACAGCAAAAAGGAAGCAAGCAACTGCAGGGGACCCGCGTCCTTGAAAAAGGTCTGTGGAAAAAACAGGCTCATTATCGGTCTTGAAATAACAACTCCCGTGGACATGGAATTCCACCATCTCTACTGAGTCTCTGCAGTATCTGGGGCGTGAATGCATATGAACGCAACACTGCTCTTGGTTTGGCCAAACCTCAAAGGTTAAGCCAAGCTGACCTGCTTTGCTTTTTAGCAAAGGGAATAAGATAAAAGTCAACGTTACAATCCAGACCCTTAAATACATTTCATAAGGCAGAGCCAGCAGAGGGTGCTACCAGCTCCAGTAACTGACTCCTGCTACCTTCTGCTGGGGGTGCAAGGACCTGTAAACCATCCGTTCCCAGCCAGAAAGCCTGGCAGTAAGGAACACAGCATGCTACACCAAAAAGCTCCCTCCCCAGAATAGGCAGCTGGACAAAAAGACGTAAACAAAGTCACAAAGATACTAAAAAAACCCCAATAGAAGTGTGTTTTCAAAAACGAGCTCTTCATCTAAATTTTCTCTTGAGATTTAGAAGACAAAAGCTAGATTTCATCTGAGGAATCTGCATCAAAAAAAAAAATCACCACAGAATCAAGGGACCTAACACAGCACTGCTTACTTATACCTCCAGAGGCAACGGGCACTGGAGAAGTGCTGCTTTGCCTGGGAAGACAGAACCATCTCATGAATTTACGGGCTCCAAAAGAGGAGCTCAATAAACAATTCAAACACAGGTGCATTTCCTCCCTCTCTCTCAGAAAGAATTTCAGTCTTCAAGATGCAATACTGGCCTAATTTTAATCCTATTTACTTCAGTGGCAACATGAAAAAATAATGAGCATATTTGCAAGTCCGATACTCCACAAAAACTCCGTATTTTCTGCTATTCACTGCACAGATGCAATGCTTATATAAAGTCATAAAAATTACTGTTTCAGTGTGAGTCCTGATACTGATCAGCTGTCTCAGAAAAGTCCTCATCCTCTGAGCCAAAATGAAAGCTTTCAGAAGCATTAACTTAGCCTCGATCCGCATAGGCTAAAACAGACCTTTAAAAACCAAACAAAATCAACATCACCACCACACAAACACACAAAAAAACCTGACCACAAAACCCAAGCAAAACCCGAGCATTTCGCTGTTAGCCAGAGAGAAGCAACGTGCTCTGCTTTGGTCAGCACCAAGGCCAGGTGAGGGAGGTGGGAAGAAATAGAACTGTTTCTAGCCAGCCTGAAGAGCAGTAATAGAATAAAACACAAGATAAGCAGCACAAATACTTTAAAACATAACAGACTGACATCAAGAAAAGGATGAAAATCGTTCTTCAGTATGGATTGAAGTAGCTTTTTAAACTAAGCTTATTCTCATGTCCTTGCTCCTTTCCCTCCACGATCCTAACTCCAGAAATTTCACAAAATCTAATTAAAACAAAAAACAAGCAAACAGTTCGGACTCTGCAGAATTTAAAATGCACTAAAAATATGTATGAACAACAAGTGGTTGTTTATATAAGCTCTGGTGATAATAATGGAATTTTTTTTTTGTTTTACTACTGTAAAAGTCAAAGAAGCAATTTTCTGCAGACAAAGTCCAGAGCACATACTATTTCCTGAAAGGAAAATCATGCTGATTCTGGTCTACATATTTTTATATTGGAAATCTCTCCCAACTGAAAACATCCCAGGTACCCCATATTGCCACACTAAGTCATTCCAAACTAGTTCCTCCAGAAAGGTTTTATCCAAATTCATGTATTCTGCAGAATTCTCATTTTCCATTCCAAACAAATCATTTCCCTTTCCTGTATACGGCCATCCATAAACGGTAAGAGTTGTGTTCCCATGCCTACCTTTATGGACAGAAAGGCTTTGAGCAGGGGGCCGTACAGGGTTATCTGGGAATCTGGGGAGAGTTCCAGTTCCACATGGAGCTTATCCGGGGGCAGCTCTGAGGGGTCAAGGGGGAGGCGGGTTGAAGCTGTGGGAGACGAAATCACGCTGTCGGCTGTTTTCTGCGAGGGCCGTAGCACGGATAACATTGTTTCTTCCATTTCTGACACTTGGGAGCAAACCGAAGAAAACAGATTTTGATCACAAGTTAGGCTTCTGATAGACAGGATAGTGCAAATAGGAATGTGTTTTAAATACACAACTTTTTGTGGCTTTCTACTTTAGATCGCATAATTATGTTAATCTGCCTATGCTACAGAACTGGTTTCTCATACCTAGTGAGTATGGGAAGACAGGAACATAAAGAATATTTTAGTCAATGTTAATTATGCAAGAGAGAAACAATCTTCCAAGTTCTGACAAAAAAAAAAAATCAATTTATTTATCTTGCTTTTCAAGTTAAACAAAGACATGCTTTCATTTCAGCGCAGCAGATTTCCCACAACCACAAAGCTATTGCAGAGTAAACAAAAGCCACTAAACAGGAGAATTGCAAAAGTCATATTAAACATCTATTCTAAACAGATAGCTCTGTAGGCCAAAATTTCTTCTCAAACAATTCAATTGCTCCTGTCACAAAACAGTTTGGAAATTCAAATCTTAATTTCCTACTGCTTCTTTTTATTTGAAGTTAGGGAGAAGAAAGCGCTTTGTCTTTTCTGAGTGAGAAAAGGCGACAAGAAAGGGAGTAACTGGAAGTGCTTTGGGAATATAAAGCAGTTGCTGGGAAGTAAAGAACTCTGTATAAAATAAACTCAGTATAAAATTGATGCTCCAAATGGAATAAGGTTTCAGGTACCAATTTAACAGGAAGAACCAGCACATACAGAACCACAGCAAATCCACATCCGTGGCCAGCAAACCTTCGATGCTTTAACTTCTCTTATCCTCTACAACACTTGCCGAGTGCTTGCATCCTATTATGTGTTGTGAATTAGCTAAAGGATGCAGTGAGTGACCACTTCTTTGGAAGCTGCATCTCTTGCTATGTAACATTTTTGTTCCTCAGAGACTTAGAGGGTTCTGTTGATTGTCTCAAAAGAAAATACAGATGTTGCTACCGTAACGAACACATTCTATCTGCATCAGGGATTAGAAGGGAGCTGGATGGTGCTGGATTACTCATTGAGGGAAGCTGCAGATGGAATTACCTGTCTATGTACAAACTTTTTAAATGCAGGTTCAATTGCTACAATTACAAGGAAATGTTTTCAGATTTGAACTATGCAAATTTGACAAGCTGATGAGAGTCTCACAAGAGCATTTAATGAACACCTGCAAGATTAATCTTACCTTTTCTGCTTCATCCCCTAAAATTTTGAGTTCTTTTAGATATGAATTGTTGCAACTCAAAACCTGAAATCCCTCTCCAGCACATCTTCCAACACCTGATGGTTAAGGGCTCATTTGAATGGGCCTCATTATTCTTCTAATACATCTCCTTCACGGTTCTGCTCCCACCATCTCAACCTGAAAGACTTTTATGTAACCTCATCACTTCCTGTATACCACCCTCTGCATTTAAAATAACTTACTTTTATCTCTGCATTTAAGTATTTTATAACTTTTTTTGAAAGCACATACTTACCTAGAAATATTGTTCAGGCATTTTAAATGTAAAAATTATTATTTAGAAATTAGTGTTATGCTGACCAGTCTAACCCTGGTATCTCATGGCCATGGTTCACTTCCAACAGCACTAGTTTCATATCCATAAAGGTAAGACATGTTATTATCTCTCATCTATAGTGCATTTAAACACTTAAATCATAAAACAACATCCAAAGGAAAAAAGCTTAGAAAGGCTAAAGAACACGATACTGCCAGAAATGTTGTGCTTCATTTTTAATACACCAAGTCATTTTCTGTATTATGCAACAACTCATTTAAGAGATCCACTTTGTTAAGGACAAGGAGAAAAGAGGTACAGACAGAACCCCCTTTTTACACAGGGAACTGGGCCACTTTCTGAAATTTTTCATCAGATGTTGCCAGTTTTTACTGACAAACCCGGTGCATTGTCAAGATTCACATTCTCCCATGTGACATAAACTAGTAGTTCAGTTCAAAATTCATCTCTGCAAATTTAAGCAGTTTGAGCCAACAAAGTCACAGCAGTTCCTGAAACGCAGCATGTTAACAAGAAAGAAGTAGTGACACTTACAGGATTGTTTTAATTGCTCGTCCGCCTTTTGAGGATAAATTGGGTGCCATGAGTAGTCAATTGTGAACACAACGCTTGGGACTGTCCAGCATTCAACCCAACCAGCCCTTTCAAAAAGAAACAAGTACAGTAGTTTCATTAAACATGTTCTATAAACGTATGTTTGGGGCTATAGAAACCTCAAAGTAAGTAAACGTGAAGAGCCAAAGGCATAAAGGCATAAATTCACATCACAATAAAACTCACTCTTCCTGAGTAATGTTCCTCCATTTGGGTTTGCCCGTTTTCTGACCGCTTTGACATTCAGCAGAAATACAAGATTCGGGACTTATTTTATTAGACTGACAATCTTTCACCAACATGAAAAGCGAGTATTTACTGGGATGACAATCTGGTAGATACAAATGCAGATCAACATCTTCTCCCTGAAATCAAACATTAGTAACAGAAAAGTTTATTTATGTTCACTTTACGTGTAATGCTCCTGCTATTCGCATGTTCATACACGCCATCATCTTCACCTGACAAGCCAAGGGAGGCAAGAAATCTTCACATGTGATTGCTGACCACAGCTCCCACTGATTTCTAGTCCAGTCTCAAGAGCTCTGTAGCTCTGAACAGTTACAAGTCCAGAAATTTGCATATAACACCACAGCAGTCTGTAAACCACAGGGGCACGGCTTTTAACCATCCCCGTTCTCCTCTCGATTGAGCCATACTGCAGAAGCTAAGCGATCGGCCAAGGCTACCCGACATCTCACCTAAACCATACTGCTACCTTTGAACATCCATCAGGTTTTCTAAATAAACAGGAACAGACTTCCAAGTGACAAAATACATACACAGCCACACACAGTCTAAGTCTATGTATCTATGTATGAAGCGTGTGTGTATACACATTTTGAAAAAAAATATTTTTAGTTGTGTATATATAAATCACACAGCCTGTGATTGGATGCTTCAAATCAGCAATAGAAACCATTTACCTCTGGGTTGCTTAAAGAAAAATGCTATGAATCAGAAGCGAAAGAGAGGACTTTTCCTTCAGGAAAGAGTTTATTCAAAATTTCCTGTCTGAAGAAGAAAAGGTAGAGAAACTCTCTCACAAATAGAAGACACATGAGGGAAGAACTTACCCTTAAAGAGAATCTGGTGTTGCATGTGGTTGGAACAAAATCAGTGAAAGGCAGAGAGAAAACAATATTCAGTGTTTCTCCACAAGCTGCCAGATAAACTGGGAGAGAAGAGGAAAAACAAACAAAAAAAATCTGTCAAAATTACACTCTGTTTTGTTCTTGCACAAATTACCAACCATACAGGTTAAAATAATGAAAAGATATTCGTGACAGGAAATTGCCATTTTAACTACTGTGTATTTAAAGTACATTACAGTAAAACATTCTGAAAGTATCTACTCCCTCCAGCTTGTCTTTTATAGAAAGACACTGGCCTTGGCGCAATGAAATTTCAAGCAAACAATAAAACGTTTTGAGTTAGTTCACTGAATACGTGTCAAGCCCTCACAGTTGCTCTCTGTAACGTTATACTAAACCAAAGATTCAATGAGTTTTGGCATTCATTTTTCAAGACATGATCTCGAACCACACTGTCCCCAGAAAACGTAGGCATTGGTACAAAGTAAGTTAGAACTTACAACAGTTTTAGGATGGTTTTAGGATGGTTTACGCACACCAGCAGTAGCAAAATGGGTAGCTACCACCAAACACGTATTTTTCCATACATTTTCTCTGTATATATACACTCCATATTTTGTAAATGTTTTTTGCAGTAGGTACTCTTCTTCCAAACAACAAAAACATGCTCTCACCATTTTCTTGTTGTTTGGTGGAACAGTCAATCCAGTTGTGCTGATTTGCTGCCCAAATCATTTCAAATTGATGAAACATGACTTTGAAGTTCCACATATAAGGAACAAATGAAAAAATATCAGGTGCGCTATCACTGGACCAGTCTTGGATCAAATCTAAACCCACATAAAGTAATAAAAGACAAGTTAGTAGCAATCAAGTGAGAGATTTCTTCTTGTACATTTTTGGCTTTTCATAAACTGTACATCTTAACCTTTGCTCCCTTACAGAAAAAGGAAAAGGAGGAGAACAAGACTCAGTATCCATTTCTCAGGCAGATATTCCACAAATACTTGCTGTGAATCCACTTCCCATTTGTCACCTGCTTTTTAAGCTGGAAAGCCATAGATTTAGTTAAGTTTTCTAGTTCAGTTTTGTTCAGTAGCAAAGTTACACACTGACCTAAAAGCACTGGACTACCAGCTGCTTTCTTTTTCCTCAGTTTTCCTCTCCGATACTCCGAACGTGCTCACTAGCGATTATTTCTATTGCAGCAGAGCAGGGCTGTTGTAGAAGCTCACGTCTATGGATAGACCACGCTGCGTACCGCAGCACTACTCACATAATGGCTCCGGCCTCACTAAGAGGATAACTTTATTAGCATGGCATTATGCCTGCACTAATTAATCCTTCTTCCCAGCAGGACTAATTATCCCAGGCAGTGCCACATTGATGGGGCTATAGTCTTTCCATTATTGCAGCTGGAATGTTCAGCAAGTCTGGTGATGCTGTATCACATTGTACTGCCTTGTGCGCATGTACTCCTCCTCACAGCCAAAATCCTAAGGAACAAATTACTTTCTCCCACCATCTGTCAGCCAGAGGGACACGGCCTAAAGCTCAAGTAGCTGAAAATCAGTCAGCCAGAGAGAGGGAGGTATCAGAGAAATCTATATCCTAGGTGACAAAGATTAAACAAACCAATAGCTCTGATAAAAATAAATTCATCTGAAATTTAAGATCACTTAACATAATGGCAGATCAAATTTACTTTACATGTCAGAAAATTAAATTATTTGGTATCTTTACTCACATAAGAATATCATGTACTTAAGACACTTACAGAAAACATCAGGAACTTTGTCCCCAGAAACAATTTGTTGTCTTAAATACGTGAAATCAGAGTATCTGACCTTATACACATTTGCAAGATTCGAAAAGAAATTCTAAAGAAAGAATATTTCATTTGATGCATGATTTACTTAGCACTGAAGTTACCTGTAAAGAAACTTTTCTGAGCAAAGATGAAATGATAGGTTGCTTTATAAACCTCGAGTTCGCATTGCCACGTCTGGGGCATGTTCCATATCCGAGGATAGCTGGCATTAATATGAAACTGTGAACAAGATATTAAAGCATCAGAATTACTTGAAAAGATGACAGTGCTTGACCCTGTAGCTCAGCAGTTTTCACATACGTACTCTGCTGAATAATTAAAACTGTTTTCCTGCTGGGATGAACAGAAGGTCTCTCCAGTTCCTTAATAATTTAATCTCTCTCTCCTGTGTTTGAAGGTCAAGTGTTAGTGTATTCATTTATTTGGAAAGGTATACTACAAACTTCAGATACATCTGTTGCAGTAGATGTACCAAGCAAATTATAAACCAAAGTCTTCATTAAAAGCATCGCTTTTTGCAATACACTAAAAGATAAAGTCCCTCAGAATATACTATTTTAATATTTTTCAACCACTGATATGATACCCAAATTTAAATATTAACATCACCACTAAAAAAGTCATTAAAAACCTGTGAGAAGGTAATCTACAGACTTACAGTATTGCAGAAGTGAAATACTAGGCAAACAAAAGAATAATGCAGTGACTAAATCTGTCTCAAGTAGTTTCAACACTCAAGTACTTGCCAGTACTTATGCACGCACACGCTGCAGCACGGCTATGCAATCATTCACTAAGGGAAAGTCTGCATGAACACAAGGCTGCACAGTAAAAGAGCTGAGATTTGTAAATGGTACTCCAATTCCTCCACCGATGTCGAAACACTCACAACTTGGTATACAAATCACGCAACCTGCTGGAAATTACACATGTGCACAGCTCTGTGTGTGTATGTAAGTTCCTCGCATGTTAAGGTCCTGCATTCAAACGTGTATTTCTGTATTGTTTAAGAACCTAATGATCTGCTCCACAGAGAAATAAATTTATTCCTTATTAAAAAGCCTCTAGAGAGTGAAGCTTTGCTCTTATTAACGCCAACTTACAGCTAGCATTTCAGCTTCTAAGAGAGTCCGGTACTGCATACTGCTGGTGGCATCAACGTGTAGAAGCTGCCCTTTAATTGTAGGTGAATAGCCTAGCAAACGAAAGATACAAACCATAAATATTCAGACAGAAGGGCTACACACGTACTTAAGTTCATTTTCACCAGTGATTTCAGCAGTCCACTAATGGAACTAATTTCCATGATGGAAATTAGTACTATAATAATTCTGTCTTCCACTGTTTGTCAATTAAGAGCTTAACATATTCTGCCTTCGTGTAGGAGAGATGACAACAGTTCTTGATAGGTCACGTTCTGGAGATCTTGTTTAAGAGGCTGAATAAAACTCAGATATGCCAGAAAGAATCAAGAGAACAAACAGTTTAGCAAAGGGCTTGACATGGGCCAACAAGATGAGGAAATGCAAGGAATATACCTCTAGCTTTACATTTATCTCTGCTTCTCCTTGAATTTGAGCATTTGTTTTGTTTAAGTAAACTACTACTAGTTTTCTTAATGCATCTCCCACCATGAATCAACTACACCACTAATTCTACTGAAGAGGTCTTCCTGCTTTGAGTTGACAACATATCTGTGATCTGCTTTGATGCGCATGGAGTTCTGTCAAGTAGTTAAATGGAATTTGTGTTTCCTGACCCAAGACAAAGCATGGAGGTAATTTTACTATTTAAATACATGCTTTAATATCTCCTGATGAAATACACATGGAAATAGGGTTTTTTCTCCTTTCCAGAGGAATATACATCTCACGGTCACAAAGTAAAAACACTACAAGTCATTCACATACAAAGGAAAACTGTTCAGGAAGAACATTAGGAAACAAATTCATCTTAGTCTTAACTCACCGTTTTCGCTTACTGTCATGGGAATATTTATTTCCAAATATGATCCTGCACCAACATTTACATGTACAGCATTAGTTTCCTGTATGGCAAGAAAAGAAACAAGTCCCAACATTATTTCTAGGCTCCCCACAACCATCGGTGTACCTCATGCCTCTGGCAGTCATTATCCACACCTAAATGAAGGCACCCAGTGACTGAAGCCTTTCTTCCAAAAGGCTACGAATGAGCTATCTATGTGCACCGATACCAATACGCTGGTTTTAGGCTTAACAAATGCTGACTTAGGTCTAC